>NC_000072.6:79802039-80102039 GCF_000001635.26 Mus musculus | reverse complement strand
CCTTTACAGGCTCTGGCTCTTAAAGATATATTTTTATGTGTCATAGCTGTAAAATTGTACTGTATTAGTAAAAGAGTAGTATTTGACCATGTTTTTAATACCTTAAATTCTACTTTTCTCCCTATGTTATGATATTTTTATATGTGTTTGTCCATAAACCTTGTCTCTTTTCTGATGGTTTATGACATTTTATCTTGGAAGTATCTCTTACAAAAGATGTAGTATCAAATTATCTTTTTCCATATCATTTAAGCTCCCCACATTTATTTTGAGTGTGTTTTCTTTCATGATCTTCCTTTTGTTTTCCTTTTGTTTCACTATTATTCTCTGCTGTTACAGCTGAGCACTCGAAGTATTTCTACTCTTCTAGAAATTTCCATCGTGTACATGTAGTCAGTACCTGTTTAACTTTCGAACTTTATTTCACAGTTTCTTTTTATTCCTCACCAAATAGATACTCTATACAACTTTTGTCAGAAAAATATATCTCTATTTCTACCTCTACCTCTACCTCTACCTCTACCTCTATCTCTATCTCTATCTCTCTATATACCTGAATTATCATTAACCACTATGTACTTGCTTATTATTAGTGAAGAGAATGCTTACTGGAAAATTATTCTATCAGACCTGTTAGTTTAGAAATAAAGTGATATAAGTAAATCTATTTTAAATTACCTTAAAACTTATAAATGTTGTTTCATAGACTTAATGTGCATGTTTCATTTATTTCTTTGTTTGTTTTACTTTAGAGTCAGGGTCTCACTGGCTGCAAACTCACCACAGCTGAGATTATACGTATATGGCTTCTACATCAATCTTCATGTCCTTAAAAAATGTATTAAAGGAAAACTTATTCATACTGGACAGGCAATCTAAGAGAAGCGTCTGGTCTTCTCTCCCCCATCACTAAGAATTATTACATTATACCTTCTTTTACATAAAATGATTTTAGAGCTTTTTTTAAACATTTTTTAGCACTCAAGTCAATTCTCTTTGAATAAATGACTCAAATTTTATGCAATGTTTGACTAAATTGCATGAGTATAAAGAAGGTACTACAGTGAAACTCTAAAATAAACTAAACATACTTTGATTAAATGTAAAATTCTTCTACTAACACCAGAAATGTGTGGTGTATGCTGGGAAATAGTGGTCACACTAATCCAAAGTGTAGCTACAGAGGAAAGTCTTGTTCTAATACCTTTCAGGTGCCTAAGAAAGGTCAGGTCAGCAGGACTAGATCCCTTGAGGGTGAAATTAGGAGGCACATTTGTTTTACTCAGTAATAAATCACCAGTTCATATTAATAAACACATAAATAATCATCCAAGGTAAACATTCGTGTTTAATATATAAGTGTGACATACTATGCAATCAATTTCAATAAAAATGTCCAGGCAAGCCAGGGTTTTTATTGCATGTTTGCAACCCCAAATTTAGAGAGTATCTGTGAGTTCCAGCCTACCCTGAGCTACAGAGTGAGACCTTATCTCGAGCAACAGAAACTAAAACAAACATGCCTTTATTATCACAAATAAACTGAAATTTGATGTAACCTTCAGCTATAAAGATCATTGTGTCACAGAAATAATTTTAATAGTATGCTTTCAAATTTACACTAGGTCAGTGTGTGTATGTGTGTGTGATTTTTTAACAATAATTTTTTATAAGTATCTTGATGTCTTTTATACACATGTGAAGGGATGGGACTCAAGTAGGTAAACTACCACCCATTCAAATTGCTTGGGCCCCTGAAACCTGACTGGACTCAAATGTCATTGTTTCCATGTATACTCCCAGAGAGGTTTGTCTCTAATGCACTATGTACTCTTTTAAATTAGGGTAACAACGCATCTCACTCTGAATTTCTGTTCTTACCCTTATTTCCATTTTCCGTTCTTCTTCCCTGTTATCTCTGCACTCCCGCCCCACCCCCATTTACTATTGGAGTCACAGTGTTTTCAAGTTGATCAGCTAAACTTGACTAGTATCTCCTGAATCTCTCCACCACAATGCCTTTTTGTTTTAGTCAGTTCATCTGAGTGTTCCCATTCAAGAGCCATTTCTACTCTTTTGTTTAATTTGACTTTGCAAACAGAACAAAATTCTTATTGGTATAGCCCACCCTTGCAGGTCACTCACCAAGAATACTCCTGTACCCGTTTTCAATATCCCTTTGCCTTTATCAGTTGCCTTTCATCAGCACCTTATTTCACACTGGTCCAGTTTAGTACATACCTAGCCTCTACTCCTTGTTAGATACTTACACAAACACATACATTAATAATAATCAAAGAAAAAATAGGTAACAACATGATTTTTCTTCCCCTCCCACATTAAACACTTTAGCCAGTATCTCAGAATTAGCTAAATATCACTATAGAAAATAGCATCCAAACGCTGACACCATTGCATATACTAGCAAGATTTTATCGAAAGGACCCAGATGTAGCTGTCTCTTGTGAGACTATGCCGGGGCCTAGCAAACACAGAAGTGGATGCTCACAGTCAGCTAATGGATGGATCACAGGGCTCCCAATGGAGGAGCTAGAGAAAGTACCCAAGGAGCTAAAGGGATCTTCAACCCTATAGGTGGAACAACATTATGAACTAACCAGTACCCCTGAGCTCTTGAATCTAGCTGCATATGTATCAAAAGATGGCCTAGTCGGCCATCACTGGAAAGAGAGGCCCATTGGACACGCAGACTTTGTGTGCCCCGGTACAGGGGAACGCCAGGGCCAAAGGGGGGGAGTGGGTGGGTAGGGGAGTGGGGGTGGGTGGGTAAGGGGGACTTTTGGTATAGCATTGGAAATGTAAATGAGCGAAATACCTAATAAAAAATGGAAAAAAAAAAAAAAAAGAAAATTACAATGATCTACTGATAGGACTTACTTTGCTCTTATGGGTATTATTTTCAAATAATCCCCTAATTTTCCAGAAAGTTCTATTTCATTCAGTACCATACTTCTTACTTATACACCAAGTTGGGGTTTCTTGAAAGGTGCTAATTTCACTCTTAGCTGCTGGTGTTTTCTAGTACTCTGTACAGAAACATAAAATAAGAATTTTTCTTCTCAACTTCTCACATAGGTTTACTTTCTTCTCTTCACAAATACTCTACCTTCATAAACAAACATAGGTTAGTTTTGCATGCTCATTACTGAAGTCAAGTCTCCATTTCTTCTTATTCATCAATAGAAATTATTTTCATTCTTCCTGAATTTTCAGTCTCTACTTCTGTTTCTCTGTTTCCTTCTCTCCCCTCTGAATCTTTTCTCTCACTGTGTCTAACTCTTCCCCCACTTCCTCCCCAACCCATTGAATTACTCCCATCTCAGTGACTCACACACACACAGACACACAAATACACACATGTACATACAGGCACACATGCACACACACACACAAAGGAAATTACATAAACTTCTATAAGACATGTATGTTAATATTAACAATATTAAAATTCCCTCTTGACCTTATGCCAGTCCGTTCCAGTGGCCAAATTATATTCTGTCACTTAATACTACTGTCATTTTTTTATTGTTTTCATATATATATATATATATATATTCTTTGAAATAGAATTACACCACTTTTCCCCTTTCCTTTCCTCCCTCCCATGCCTCCCAGGTACCATCTCTTCAACCCCTCCCATACCTCCCCTTCCTCTCATGTTGATAGCTATTTTACTTTGATTATTATTAGTGTATGTGTTTGTGTATTGTGTCATGTGATATATATATATATATATATATATATATATATATATATATATATATATGATTCTACTTTTTTTTCTTGTGTGAATATTGTTTCAGTGCTGACTATGCTGCAGTCTTTTTCTTCTTCTTTCCTTTTTATCCCTGTAATTCTTTGTCTAAGGGTGAGACCTTATGAAAATTTCCCCCTTTCCACATTACAAACTCCACTGATGTTGTCATTGTTCCTGTCTTGTTTATACAAATGGTTTTTAGGTCGCCAGTGAAACTCAACTTGTAAGAAACTGGCACAGATCCTGACTTTATTCCATGTAGCCCTTTCAATATCTGCCAGAGCTATTACATGCCTCCTGCGGCACGCATTCTCTAGCTACCTTCTGATATTCCACTCTCACTTTCTCTCATTCCCCCAAACCTACTATCTTCTCTGACCCTTCAGTTCTCCACTCCTCTGTGAAGGTCTATTTTCTCCCCACCTGGATCTCTTTGGCAAGCCATCTTCTGTTCCCTCTGCTTGGTGGCTTATTTTTTGTTCATTGGTTTCTAAAATACTATCTATATGGTGATTAATTTTAAACTCTACTTCCAATCTCGATCACTTGTGAGAGTTTCAAATGTCACCTTAAAATTAACAAAGCCGCTTCGCTACACCCAGTTTCCCCTCTTGTCACAAAATCTGTTGCTCCCTCATTTCCATTTCTCAGCAAATGGGAGTTGGCTAGGCTAAAAGTCATCGTGATTTCATTTTCCCTTTCCACCTGCATCTCTTCACATGCATTCAAAAGCTCCTTGAGTTCTCTGCTATAACAGCGCATAATCCGTCTTCACTGATGCAGTTCCAACCCAATCACGTTTGTATATCAGCTGGCTAACAGCACCTGGTTCTTCCACACCAACCTTTCTCCATACCTTTCTTCACTTTCCACAAAGAAGCCGAGATTTTTAAAATATGAATCTCATCATACGTTTCCTACTTAAGAACAGGCATACAGCTTTGCATCGCCCTTAAATACTCTGCAATGCTGTATCGCATGGTAAATATCCTTATGCCTTCTTTTCCCTGCCCCTCCCTATTCCCTGGTCTCACGTTTGGCCTCCTTCTACTGTAGTGCACCAAAGGACTTCTACTTCCTTTGTCTCTCAGTTATGCTCACTTCAAAGTAATGTCTGGACCTTTTCAGTACCGCTATCAAAAATGGTTTTCTGACATACCATGAGCTAGGACTTTCTTCCCGTGAGGCCTCAGTTCTCATGTCTCTTTTCTAAGGAATGAATGCTTCTGAAATGTTCCTACACGTGCTCCTATTTGAACACTTGTTACCAGTTTGTTGATGTGATTAAGGGAGTCCAGAACGTACTGAGGGTAAGTATTAGCTGTCATACATAGAATGCTAGGATGGAGCTTTGAATATTTATAAGTAGTTCTGGTTTCAGAGAGTTATCTCTACTTCTAGCTTTCTGCCATATGAACGAGCTACAAGAGCACCACATTCCCTGGCACGTCACACTGAGTTACTCCTCTTGACTTTTCCGACCATGATGTACTCCCTATGCCCTGAAACCCAAAGCAAAGATAAGTCCTTCTCAGCCAGGCAGTGGGGGCGCACGCCTTTAATCCCAGCACTTGGCAGGTAGAGGCAGGCAGATCTCTGAGTTCAAGGCTGGCCTGGTCTATAGAGTGAGTTCCAGGACAGCCATGGATATACAGAGAAACCCTGTCTCAAAAAAACCAAACCAAAACAAAACAAAACAAACAAACAACAAAACAAAACAAAACAAAAAGATAAATCTTTCTCCCCATAAGTTGAGAACAGTATTTAATATGGTAAAAATATGCCTTTCAGGATGGACTGCCCCACCCGGGGATCCATCCCATGATCAGCTACCAAAAGCAGACACTATTGCATATGCCAGCAAGATTTTGCTGACAGGACCCTGATATAGCTGCCTCCTGTGAGGCTATGCAGTGCCTGGCAAATACAGAAGTGGAGGCTCATTGTCATCTATTGGATGGAGCACAGGGCCCCCAATGGAGGAGCTAGAGAAAGTACCCAAGGAGCTAAAGGGGTCTGCAACCCTATAGGTGGAACAACAATATGAACTAACCAGCACCCCCAGAGCTAGTGTCTCTAGCTGCATATGTAGCAGAAGATGGTCTAGTTGGCCATCATTGGGAAGAGAGGCTCCTTGGTCTTGCAAACTTTATATGCCCCAGTACAGGGGAATGCCAGGGCCAAGAAGTGGGAGTGGGTGGATAGGGGAGCAGGGCGGGGGAGGGTATAGGGGACTTTGGGGATAGCATTTGAAATGTAAATGAAGAAAGTATCTAATAAAAATTGAAAAAAATGTCTTTCTAGATTAACCTGAACTACTTCCTATGCTTTGGAGAGCTTCATGAAAGTGAATTCAGAAAATATTGTATGATATGGTGCCATAGACTTTTAGTTAATTGCTTGCTTGCAAGCAGGAAATTCCAAGTTCAATTCCCCAGTACACATGTTTAAAAAATGAGTTATGACATGTCAGTGTGTGCTTATGGTACCAGCACTGATGAGGTGATGGCAGATACAGACCTTAGAATCACTAGCCATTTTGGCACAGACCATGTATATACGTTCTGTGTACCTGAGGAACTCTGTCTCATAAAACAAGGTGGGTCCTGTTGGAACAGTGACACCAAGATAGTGTGCATGCATTCATTCCTCCACCTAAGTGTACCTGTACCCCACTGTGTGTGTGTGTGTGTGTGTGTGTGTGTGTGTGTGTGTGTATGTATGTCCATGTTTGTGCATATGCACTCACAAACACACCACATTCAGTTGGATTGCAATTAAAATTACCCAGGTGAGACAAATGCCACCTGACTCACAGATAACAGTGGCATGACACATTAGATTAGCTTTCTCTCCCTCTACAGCCTAGTCTTTATATCTGTCCAATATTTCCCCAACTCTATAGAGTACAAACAGTCAATAATTCTTTTCCAGCTTTGAGATTTGAAATGGGATCTACCAGAGATTACTTTGATCCTTGTTCAAATATCTCAGGACCAGACAAAAGGATAAAGGACATGTTTCAAAGTTGCTCTCATGTTGCCTGCCAGAGGAATGTAGCAAGGGAGCTATAGACAGAAGGAGCCAAGGCAGTGTGCCTCACCTGTCTGCCAAACCATTTCCTTTTACATTTCTCAGGGCAGCAGGCATTAGCTGGGTCAGTGGAGCTCGCTGCAGCTGGCACTATTTCTTGTATTTGGAGCCAGCTGCAGTGGCAATGCTTTGACATATTTAAACATGGTGATGGGAGCTGGGAGGCAACAACATGGCAAGGCTGTCCCAAAGAATGCACTTGCGTTTGATATGAATACAGGGAGAATGCGGAACTCACCCGATGCTTAAGGAAGAATGAGCCAAGTATCCCCATTGGCTCAGAGTTCTGGGGGTTAAAAACAAAAGCCAGAGACATTCCTACTGAGAAGCCCATCCTACACCTCTAGACACATGCCTCATTCCTTACAGAGAATCTTGGCATGATAGAGGGTTCTTTTCTAATATTCTTGCCCTGACCACTTATTTAGTGAATGTCTTAGAGTATTTCCATACTTCAGTGACATCCCTGAATGTTGATGTTATAAATTTCACCTTTATTTATTTTTGTGATTACACTGGATAATAAAAGTTCAATAAAATATGTGAACCTTCTGGCTGGGAAGATGGACTGTTGAGGACTTGAGTTCAATCTCTAGAATCAGGTAAGATGTCAGGCATTCTGGCAGCACTGGAAATCCGAGTGCTGGAGAATCAGAGTCAGGCAGATCCATCTGACTGGCTGGCCTTCCTGGCTGAATCCAAGCCAAGTGAGAGACCTTGTCTCAGACAAAAAACAGGATAAATGACTTTTGAGGAATGATATTCAAAATTGATTTCTGGGCTCCACACATGTGCCTGTGTAGTCACATACCTGTGCATACATAGACACAAACAAGTAAACTCTTGTTGCCATCTTCTATATAGCACCAGTCAGTACTTTACTGTGGTGATATATGCTTCACAGAAAGTACTTGAAAGAGTTTTAGCAAATGGCTACAGGAGTTTTAATCTTCTTCTTTTGATGTCATCACTCCTAGACTAGTTAGGAAGAGAATCTTAGCACAGAGAACAGCAGAAATCAAGGTTTCTATCAGGGCAAGAAGGCAAAAGGGAGAGTGGCAGAGCAAGGGGCTAGTAACCAAATCCTGAGGAGTCTCAGTGCATACAACCATGGACATACATCCTGTCCAAGCACACCTTGCAATAATCCCCTTGTCCATGAATTTACCTATGAGTGGGTACATGTAAGATTTATGTTCTCAGGATAGGATCAGTGTCAATGATGATATAATCTAAAGTCTACCACCAGGGGTTTTGAAATAATTCTGCATCCATACCATAACATTTATTTACTGAAATGATGCCAGAAAACCCTCAGTGTCATTTCCATGAACAGGTTCCATTTCATACCTTCAAGATACTGTTCTGTCTTCCAGGAGGATTTATTTTAATGAAAATACTTCCAATGAAGTATTTCATAAAGAAGACTATAGTGTTTCAATGTCAGCTGTTTGTGTCTCTTTTAAAAGTTCAGATATTCATTCCTTCTTCAAGATAACAACAGATGGGCTGAGGAGATAGGTCAGTAGTTAAGAACACTTTTTGCTCTTGCAAAGGATAGTAGTTCTAAGAACGAGCAGTACTACTCCAGCACCCGAGGAACTTATTCTCTCTTCTGGCCTCTGCAAGTATGTGCATGCCCATGTGTGCACATGTGTGCATGTTCACACACACACACACACACACACACACACACACACACAAACAAACACACACACACACATCAGTGGAGGGATACAGATACAGAGACTTACAGCGGAGCACACACAGAAAGACAGACACACAGAGTGAAATGGATCTTAAAAAATAATACTGTATTATAATATCAAAAACTTCAATCTATAAAATACT
Source organism: Mus musculus (assembly GCF_000001635.26). Taxonomy (NCBI): domain Eukaryota; kingdom Metazoa; phylum Chordata; class Mammalia; order Rodentia; family Muridae; genus Mus; species Mus musculus. The sequence goes on along the minus strand of NC_000072.6, from coordinate 80,093,317 downwards.
TGAAGTGATGAATATCCATCCCAAAGTTGGCTTTGTTTGGCTCATGCCTAGGAGACATGTGCCAGGTTTCTATTTACCCCATTGCTATGGATCACTTGAGAAGCAAGAATGAGTTTTTGATCATGTACAATAATTATTTCATTGTACCTGAAACTCAGCATATTGTAGAGAGTACCACTTTCTATGTCTAAATCAATAGATTTCACATAACTTACATAATGATTAAGAAAGTGAGTTAGCCTATGAATCCGATTAGTAGACATTCTTGATAATGTACAACTTTAGGTTATTTTTAAATTTTAGACACTGGGATTTGGAGAGATGGCTCAGTGGTTAGAGTTGGTGCTGCTCTTGTCAAGGGCCTGTATTTGATTCTCAGCACAGTGTAGCTTGTACCTGCCTAGAACTCCAGCTCCAGGGAATCTGAGGACCGTCCCCTGGACTCCATGTGTACCTGTATTCATGTGTACATATATACAAACATATACAACATTACAAATAATAAATCTTAAGAGGTTTATATACTCATCTCAACCATCTCTGTTCTTTCTCTCTGCAGTAAAATGTCCCCTCAAAATATTGGCCACTTGTAAAACTTCAAGTATTATACGCCATGACATTTATCTAAGAAATCTTATTAAACATATTTAACTTCATGCTCAGGTAAAACCCTGTGGAATATATTTTCATGAAATAGTTCAGGAGTGAAATCTTTTGCTGAGACCCATTTTTAAAGTATTGAATGTTGAGTGGAGGGATTTATTTAGACTTATACAAGCCACCCCTATAAACAAGCATCACCATGTACAATAACATTTTACCACCAAATGGTATCGCTTTTGAACAATCATTGATGCTAAGGAGTTTTGGTAATTGTTGTGTGCCCATAAACTCATCTTAGCAAGCAGCAGTGGGCTTCTGCCTTGCGTTTTCCTCTGACATACAATTCTTATTTCAGTAACCATTTTATTAAATTCCAATCTATCTTCACATCATGATGGAAAATGGTAATCTTCAAATTGCTACACTTTTCTCTCCTCTTGAGTAAACTAATTAAATGGATTCTACTTCTACATTGTCTGTGAGCGAATGCCCAGAGGAATCCCAGGAAACACTGACAGAATGGACAGAATGCCTAAGTATCTGCACAGTTAGTGATCAACACATGGTTTTGTTTGTAAGTAGTTGAGTGATACCATAAACATGACCCAAATTTTCATGTTTCTCTAGTCTGTTACCCAGGACCTTTCTCCCTCCCCTATGCAAACGTTTTACAAGTGAGTCACATCCCTCAGTTCTCTTTGCCCTTTTAAAATAAAAAGGTATTAGAAATTACCTTTAATCCCATAGAGAAGAACCAATATGGCTGCTGGCCTGTGGCAAAGCTGACCATGGGCACTTCTTAGCTGTTTAACAAGTTAAATAATGTAAGTTCGTTTAGCTCTTGGTGATTGTAACTGCTAATGAAAAATTTTGTGACAATCACATTTTGCTCATTTATCTCAGGAAAAAAGAAAGAAAAGGTCACTGCAGGTGGTTTCTTTCTTGAGGACATTTTAGTTGGCCTTGATGACCATAAAAATCAGCTTAAAAGAGAAACGCGTGTTCTTGAAAACTCAACATAATTATTAATATGCATTTGGTGAAATCATCCAAGAAATTTCATATTTTACAATGATGCCATTGCTGTGTCTGACACACAGTTGGAAAGACTAGCATACTGTGTTTGGCTTAACAGTTAAGTACTGAATTGTTCATCCCTGCATGTGACTGCCTATACCCAGGACAAATCAATAGTATAAAGTATGATAAAAAATCAACATGAAAATATCTTTTTGCCTTCAAGGTAGTTGTAGAAGTAACTTTGATTTTTTCTAATTAGATATTTTCTTTATTTACATTTCAAATGTTATCCCCTTTCTTAGTTTCCCCTCCAAAAATCCACTATCCTCTCCTCCCTCCCTCTGCTCCCCAACCCACCCACTCCCACTTCCTAGGCCCAGGCATTCCCCAATACTGGGGGCATAGAACCTTCACAGGACCAAGGGCATCTCCTCCCATTGATGACCGACTAGGCCATCCTCTGATACATATGCAGCTAGAGCCATGAGTCCCTCTGTGTGTTTTCTCTGATTGGTGGTTTAGTCACAGGAAATTCTGGAGTTATTGGTAACTTTGAAATAAACAGCAAAATTTTAAACTCTTTTCCGTGAAACAACAACAACAACAACAACAAACAGAAAATTCTGTCCTATCTCCTGAATCTCATGCCTAACACATTTACTATTACATTTACTTAGCACTAATGAAAATATATTTTTTGAATTTCATTAACAATAGTAATTTTCTAAATACCTGTGATAATTACTATATGTATCACAATAGATTTGCATATGTTGATTTTGAAGTCACCTTTTCTCTATGACTTAAAATATACAGCTCAAAAGACTTATCATTTTATGCGCATGTGTTTCCTGAATGCATGTGTATATACCTTGTGCATGTGATGCTCAAAGAGGCCTGAAAGTGGTGCCAGATAGTCTGCAACTGCAGTCGTAAGTGGCTGTGAGCTTCCTGACATGGGTGCTCACATGGAACGAAATCTGAGTTCTATGGAAGAGCATCTAAATGCTCTTAACAAGTGAGTGGCTTCACCAGCCTTAAAATATATACTCCTCAAAAAGAAATACATAAGAACAAATTATAAATCACTCAGAGACATGTACCACTATGTGAAATTAATTTCCTGGATAATATATCCTCAAATGTAGGCTATTTATTCAGTTTCAGTACTTACAGACAGCTGTAGTATTTGAATTCACACAGGCCTGAATAATACATTCCTATCAGTGTAAGGGAAAAAAAACGTCTGGAGTCACCCAGGCTGGAATAGCAAAACACTCCATCAAATATTTTATTAATATTATTTAAAGGAGATTATATACAGCTCCAAACAATAAAATATCTTTTCCCCACGTGAGGCAGAAGAGATGGGTCTATGGGTAATATGGCTGTCATATAAACAGGAGAACCTGAGTTTGAACTCCAAACCTACATTAAAGGCAGACACAGTGGTGAGGAACTGTAGTCTCAACTTTGGAAAGATGGAGGTCTGCAGATCCCTAGACTCAATGATGAGCCGGTCTAGACTTTTGGTGAGCTCCAATTTCAGTGACAGAACCTTCCTCACCAACTAAGATAGGGAGGTGTAGAGGAACAAACCCTACTTTAGCAGCTTACCCCGAAACACACACACACACACACACACACACACACACACACACACACCACTAAAATCATTCAGATAAAATATTCTCCTAACATTAGTGCTTCTCTTCAAAATCATAAACAGGAAGCTTTGCCTCAAAAAGGAAAACGACCCATATAATTTTTATTCACTCTAGTTTTATCAATGTTTTCATCAATAATCAGTTCCTTTGAAGCTGTAGCATATTACAGCCTTGACACTGAACTTTCCTGATTCTGGACGATTTGGGCCATCCCACTGGGGGGTGGGGGGGCAATGAATTATACAGAGAATTTTTGGTTTGTTTTTTTCAATCAACTGTTTGTAGAAGGTTTATCCTTCCCTTGATCACATGCCTTATTCATCTGCTTATCTTTGGGCGAAGAATGTCTTGGTTACTTGTATCTTCAGTACATATTAATACTGGCCACCAATAACTCTTGAACATTTTCGTGCAATGCTCTCTTGAACCCAATCCAATGTGATAGCAAATTGAGAGTACCTTATCTTGTCCCACTAACATATATATTTCTTCAAAAATTTAAAAAATTATTTACTTGATTTATTATTGCGTGAGTGTGTTTGTATATGTGAACACTGTGTATGTGTGATGGAGGCAGGGGTGAGTCAATTATTTCCTCTTTGATATGGGTCTTAGGAATTGATCCATGTGACCAGGCCTGACAGCAAGTTCTGGGCAAAAAGTCCCTGTACCTTTTGAGTCGTTTTGCCATCTGAGTATCTATTTAGTTTAGATGCCAGAAAAAAATGTTCTAGATAACTTTATTATCCATCCTATGCATGGAAAATTCCACCACAGTACCTTCTACATCCCCTGGTAAGGTGAGGCATGGTCCCTTTCCTCCTCTGAGTTTTCAAAAAAGTGCAATTTGAGTCTCAAGTTTAAACCACTGAAACTGCAGCACAACCAATCAGAGAGAAGACTCTATCAAAGTCAACTAGCCAAGTTTCCCAAAGGAGTATTGTTCTTTTGTCGAAGTCAGGAATTGGTCCAGACACTTGCAAAGTCTTCAATCACGGAGGAATTACTGGGGCTTAACATCCTGCCACAGTAGCTCAGTAGCAAACAGAAACAAGAATCTTTGAGAGGCCAGGCTTGTCTTCACGCTCCCTCGTGGAGCCCTGTCTTACTTTGGGGGCACAACTAATCAGATAGTGATCCTGCTGGCTTGAAGCAAGGCATCTCCAAAAGGGGATGGAATAGAATACGGAAATTCAAAACCTTATCAAGAGGAAAGGAATAAATAAATAAAAATGGAGGCAGAAGATCTCTCAAGGGGATTAAAGAACTGCAGTCCCAGATGATATGCTGCTCACAAGCCAGACCTTTCTAAGAGAAACAAAAAAAAAAGGGCTTGCCTCTTCCCTGAGAAACCATCAGCTTGAAGGAAAGTAAAATCAAATACTATCTACCTGGGCAGAGACAATCAGAAACATGGTTCAGGTTATTGAGACAAGGGCAACAGGTTCTGTTTTAAAAGAATAGTTTCAAAGGGTTCTCTAACTCTCTCTGTGTGGGATGTCTGTGCCTGTGTTCTTGTAAAAAGTATTGATGAACTGGCCAATTAGATTAATAAGGGAGGATGAGGCAGAATAGTGTGGGGATCTTCTGGCTATGAACTGCAAAAAACTAACATTAGCCTTAAGGATAACCCACTAGAGAATGTAGGAAGTGTCATTTGTGTAAATAAAAGCTCATAATGTTTTTTTAAATTAAATTTAAGTGATTTCTACTCTTTAATTTAAAAATCATTTTTCAACTTTGCCAGATAAAAATAAACAAGATATATTTTTAGTTATAGTTTTATGTACTTTGAATATGCATTTGTGGGTTTTTTTTTAATTAGGTATTTTCTTCATTTACATTTCCAATGCTATCCCAAAAGTCCCCCCATAACCCCCCCCACTCCCCCCCCACTCCCACTTCATGGCCCTGGCATTGCCCTGTACTGAGGCATATAAAGTTTGCAAGACTGATGGGCCTCTCTTTCCAATGATGGCCGGCCTACTAGGCCATCTTCTGATACATATGCAGCTAGAGAGACGAGCTCGGGGGGGAGGGGTGGGTACTGCTTAGTTCATATTGTTGTTCCACCTATAGGGTTGCAGACCCCTTTAGCTCACTGGGTACTTTCTCTAGCTCCTCCATTGGGGGCCCTATGATCCATCCAATAGCTGACCGTGAGCATCCACTTCTGTGTTTGCTAGGCCCAAGAATAACCTCACAAGAGACAGCTATATCTGGGTCCTTTCAGCAAAATCTTGCTAGTGTATGCAATGGTGTCAGCATTTGAAAGCTGATTATAGGATGGATCCCCGGATATGGCAGTCTCTAGATGGTCCATCCTTTCGTCTCAGCACCAAACTGTGTCTCTGTAACTCCTTCTATGGGTGTTTTATTCCCAGTTCTAAGAAGGGGCAGAGTGTCCACATTTTGGTCTTCTTTCTTTTTGAGTTTCATGTGTTTTGCAGATTATATCTTGTATCTTGGGTATTCAAAGTTTCTGGGCTAATATCCACTTATCAGAGAGTACATATCATGTGAGTTCCTTTGTGATTGGGTTACCTCACTCAGGTTGATGCCCTCCAGGGCCATCCATTTGCCCAGGAATTTCATAAATTCATCCTTTTTAATAGCTGAGTAGTACTCCATTGTGTATATGTACCACATTTTCTGTATCAATTCCTCTGTTGAGGGACATCTGGGTTCTTTCCAGCTTCCGGCTATAATAAATAAGGCTGCTATGAACATTGTGGAGCTGTGTCCTTCTTACCAGTTGGAACATCTTCTGGATATATGCCCAGGAGAGGTATTGCTGGATCCTCAGGTAATACTATGTCCAATCAGGATCAATATAGCAAAAATTGCTATCTTGCCAAAAGCAATCTACAGATTCAATTCAATCCCCATCAAAATTCCAACTCAATTCTTCAATGAATTAGAAAGGGCAATTTGAAATTCATCTGGAATAACAAAAAACCTAGGATAGCAAAAACTCTTCTCAATGATAAAAGAACCTCTTGGGGAATCACTATGCCCAACCTAAAGCTGTACTACAGAACAATTGTGATAAAAAAAAAGCTGCATGGTACTGGTATAGCGACAAACAAGTAGACCAATGGAATAGAATTGAAGACCCAGAAATGAACCCACACACCTATGATCACTTGATCTTTGACAATGGAGCTAAAGCCATCCAGTGGAAAAAGGACAACATTTTCAACAAATGGTGCTGGCACAACTGGTGGTTATCATGTAGAAGAATGCTAATTGATTCATTCCTATCGCCTTGTACTAAGGTCAAATCTAAGTGGATCAAGGAACTCCACATAAAACCATAGACACTGAAACTTATAGAGGAGAAAGTGGGGAAAAGCCTCAAAGATATGGGCACAGGGGGAAAATTCCTGAATAGAACAGCAATGGCTTGTGTTGTAAGATCGAGAATAGACAAATGGGACCTCATAAAATTGCAAAGCTTCTGTAAGGCAAAAGACACCATCAATAAGACAAAAAGGCCACCAACAAATTGGGAAAGGATCTTTATCTATCCTAAATCAGATAGAGGACTAATATCCAATATATATAAAGAACTCAAGAAGGTGGACTCCAGAAAATCAAATAACCCCATTAAAAATGGGGCTCAGAGCTAAACAAAGAATTCTCACCTGAGGAATACTGAATGGCTGAGAAGCACCTGAAAAAATGTTCAACATCCTTAATCATCAGGGAAATGCAAATCAAAACAACCCTGAGATTCCACCTCACACCAGTTAGAATGGCTAAGATCAAAAACTCAGGTGACAGCAGATGCTGGTGAGGATGTGGAGAAAGAGGAACACTCCTCCATTGTTGGTGGAATTGCAAGGTTGTACAACCACTCGAAATCAGCTCATAATATTTTGATGATTCTGAGAGCACATCTAAGGTTGACTTTATCAGCAAGCATTGGCGTACTTATCCTACTTCAACCCTTCTGTAGCAACTGGAATAATGATGACTTATTTCTTATACTTGGGCTACAGGAATACTAAAAGGGTGTGGTGTACTACTACTGGTATTGCTAACCGTGTGCCTGTTTCACACAAGACTTAACTAGTGGTGTAGTGTAAACAAGGATAAAAAATACTGTCACTGTAGTGGAGCAGGTATTTTCATACTTGTAAAGACATAATGGCTGGTAATATTTTTGAGCAAATTAATTAGCTAACGAATATAATGAATATATACTTATTTACAGAAAAGTAAAATAACGGCTCAATGGTGTGTTACTTAACTCAAAATATTCAGTATATTTTTATTGTTGCGAGTATTCAATTGAAAAAAATATTAATGAGATACGCTAATTGTTTTCATGGTAAGTTTTTTTAAAACGGTTGATTATTTTCCAGTTCCAGCTCATGTGTGCAATTCAAGAGCGCATGATTCACTCACAGTACTTACTGAAGGGGCTCCTCTCAGACATAAACTAGTCTTGAGCACATTTAGTTTTCAGAACCAAGATTTAGGGAATAGTACCAAGACAGTCTCTAGCTTTGTTTTTGCTGCTTTATATACATAAATAAATAAAATCACTCTCAACTTAGAGGACGAAAGAGCTTATCAAGTACATGGCAGAGGGGAATCAGCCCTGGACATCAAGCAGGAAGTTGCAGCAGGAACCATGAAGTAGCCCTGCTTGCATCGATCACCTGCTCAGGGTTAGGAAGCTTTCTTACACAGACTCACCTGCCTAGGGATGGCGCTTTTCTGCAGTGGTCAGGGCCTTCCTGCATGACCTAATAGACCTCCAAGAACATGTCCACAGTAAGTGTGATGTAGGCAATCTCTCAGTTGAGACTTCTCATGTGGCTCTAGTTTGTATCAAGTTGACAGGTAAAACTATGACAAGGGGTGGCTGATGTTAAATATGTAGCCATTCCCTGAGTTGACTGCATCTCAAAATTCATGTGATAGGCCACCTGTATCAGTGTCATCTTATACTTATCACAGAACCTGTCTATTAAGGGGCACAAATCAGAAACTCTGAACTGAGCAGTCAAACGGTGCTATTTAGCAGGCTAGCCAGGTGTTTCTTCTGTAGACTCAAGATGGAAAACTCAGCACTTTGAAAGTATTCTCTCCCAATAAACAGATGTTGTACAAAGAGATAGCTCAGGAAATCATTACTATCATAGAGCCCAATCAATTCTCATCTCTGCTTCCCATGAGAGGGAACACAGTGGGGGAAATATGGAATATATCACTGTCATAGTCTCAGAAACCATTTTCTTCATTTTTCACTGTAGTTCTACAAAGCAATATAATGTGTTGATAGTTGTTCAGCTGCCAGAGATACATAATCTTTATAAAGACTGAGATTAATTACAGTATCCACATAACATACAGTATATCTATTAAAATGACGCCTTGCAGAAACACCAGGTGCTTAGGAAATATTTGATTCACAAATGAAGGGAAGCTTCTCTTTACAGCATGTGAGTCAGTCATTTAGCCACCAATTGAACAAAATGTGCATCTTGGGAGAATGTGTGAAATGAGAATTGATCGTATTCACAAGGACTTCATTTCATACAACTTTTCCTCTACTGTTTGCACATTTTCCCTTTGAGGAAGAAAAGTGACTATAGGAAGTTCACCATTGAGAACACTCTGCTTATTCTCACCAAAACATTCCCATCTTCAAAGCAGACACAGGAGCTGGGATATGCTCTGGGGTAATGGCCATTGGTATGCAACGACCTGAGTTCAAATGTCTAGGAGCACCACAAAGGTGAAAGTCAACCATGATGTCAGCCGCTACCTGCGATCACAGTGTTAGGGAAGCGGAGACAATAGAACCCATTAGGAACTCATTGGCTATCTGGCCTGGCTGAAAAGCCTAGTACACATAAAAGCTGGAGGATAGGGGCGGGGCACCGTGAAAGGCTGTCTTCTTGACATGGCTTGGCTAGTTAACTCATGAGCCCACTACAGCTGTGGTCACCTGCACAAAATCAAGTCAACTAGGTCAATAAACTTTCCAGTAGGCAGGAGCAACTGAACTCAGTCAGTTATTAACAGAAAATGGGAGAATATAAAGAGAAGATGGATGTATGTTGAGGTTGCCTGTTGCAGATTGAGAGTTTGGACTTGGGGCAGCATATTATCAGTATGGATTATTCAATTGTCAATGAATAAAAAAATGATATTCTGCTAGAAATTTGACCTGTCTGTGTGCCCACGTAGGCAGCCATAACTGCATACACACATATAAACAATACAAAAATAAGTACTCAAAGAGACCCCCTTTAACAGTTGAGGTTTCTCTCACTGTTCTGATTATATGGTGGTGTTGGGAATGAAGAGAGTGCCCAGGAATATTGTTGCAGAGAAGGTCCCCTGTAGTTCCTTCACCTCCTTAAATCTCTTTCAACACATTAAATACCTTTGTGCTTTCCACAGATTTTGCCTATCTGTAATTCTCTCAAATATTTGCTTTTGAAACAAAATAGTTTCAACTTCATGGGCATGCTTGTTTGGATTTATGGATTTAAGCAACATATTTCTGGTTTTCACACACATTGTGTGTCTGGTCTCTGCACTGATTAGAATGCTATTCAAGAACAATGCACAGAGGCAGCTGGCACCAAAGGTAACGTGAACAGTCGTCTTTCTAAGCACAGTGTGGGCTATCTTTGCTCTGCACTTCTATTTTGCTTGGTAACCATAATCCATTCATGGAGCATAAAACTTGTCTAACTCTGGCCCTAAGCAACCATGACTCCTTTTATGTAGAGAGAAAATCTTTGTTTTAGAGAAAAACAACAAGATTTTAACTATGGGATACATTTCTTAGAAACAATAGTATTAAATTCAGATCAGCTCTCCTCGGAGTTTCAATTCTGAACAAAGCTTATCAGAAAGGGGCAGATGGGGACAGTAAAGGCTGTGAAATTTAATTGGATGGAAGTAAAATAGAACTCTGCTTGTACAGACTTCTGATTTTTAAAAGACCCCAAATTAATTAACTCGGGGGAGTCTGAGCTAACAGGGCCTTTGTTACAACTGAGTAAGAAATATAAAATCATGAGAATACACAGCAGCTAAATATCCATATTTTGAATTTTATAACCTCAGAGATGAAATTAGTGGCCTGGGCAAGAAACCTTAATATAATGGATGAGAGTGGCTGGTGCAATTCTCGTGTCACAAAATAATCAACCTGTCCTATGTAGTGTTCATTTCTGTTCATTTATTTTGCTATTTTGATTTTCTTTTTGTATGTGTGCAGAAGACAATTATGAGTGTCACTTTTCAAGAGCTATCTCGTTTTTCTTCTTTTCTGTCTGCCTTTCTATCTCTCTTTCTGAGACAGAATCTCCCATTAGATCATTGAACTTGGCAAGCAGGTTAAGCTGTTTGGCTAATGAAGTCAAGTATCACATTGTCTTTGCCGCTCCAGCAGTGGGTTTTCAGGGATGTGCCATCAAACCTGGCTTTTCATGTAGGCTCCAGAGGTTGAACCCAAGTCTTCAGGCTTGCAATGCGAGTGCTTTAGAAGGTGAAATATCTCCCTAACATACTTTTCATTAAAAAAAAGAGAGAGAGAGACAGACTTGTGTGTGTCTGATTTTCATCTGTGTGTGCATCACAACATGAGTATCCGTACATGCTTAGCTTCTGTAGAATTCAGAAGGGAGAGGCAGATTCCCTGAGGCTGGAGTTATGGACAGTTTTAAATCATCAGGAGAGTGCTGGGAACCAACTCTGGGTGCTCTAGAAGAGCAGCAAGTGCTATTAATTGCTGAACCATTTATCCAGCCCTATTACCATTCATTTAAAAATATGTATTTATTGTATAGTGTCATTAACATTGAAATAATAGCATCTTGTTTTGTGATCATTCGTTTTTATTATTGATAATGAATAATTCATGTGTGTTCTATTCAAACAGCAAATTTCCTTTCACTGTTTTATTATTTCTAGAAGAATCTGTCCCCAAGAAAGTACATGTTGCTATTGTAAGGATATCTATAGATTCGAACAATTTCTGCTTTCTGTTTGTTAACTCTTTATTATCACAGAAATTGCACACCAAAGCTTACATGCTGATATCTTAAAATTAAACAAAATTATCTCCCTTCTGTGTTTTCACTCCCTGACTTCATGGTTTATGAAAGGAAAGGAAAACAAAGGTGTCTGTTATTCATGGTTTGTGCTCTTGGTCTTTTCTCCACTGTCTTCTGCTCATTGTTTTGATTATATGTGCTTCCTCAAGATTCAGCAGTTTAAAACTGAAGGTTTGGGGGCCTGTACTCTCTGCACTTGGGAGGTAGAGATAAAAGGATCAGGAGTTCAAGGTCGTTCTCAGCCACAGGAGCTAGTTTGAACCTAATCTGGGACACAACGCATGAAGCTACTCTGGAATACACTGTTCAACAAAACAAAAACAGAACATAAATGAAAAAGATGAAAAAGAATCCTTTGTTTAGATGGAGCAGATTCACCTTCTCTGACAAAAGCAGTCAGTCCTCGTAAAGTAGGAACTTAGATATGTCATCTATACTGTGTAGAATTCAGTAAGGACAAAGGCCATGACACTGCTATTGTGGGCCCTTAACCCAAGGCACTATCCAGTGTGAAAACTCATACTCTCTAGATATTTTAATATCCCTTTAAGGGCCATGGCTGCTTGATTGAAAAGCCTCTGTAGACAGGCCAGGAAAGCCCACACATTGGCTAGCACATATATGAGTGTATTAAGTGGCACGTGGGCCTGCTCCTTCCACTTTTGAACATTAGGACAGTGAGGGGTTTCTTTGAAACATGATGCATGTGAAATAAATTAGACATTTGGCCATGAGCTAAGATGAATCTAAGTATAACTAACATGACAGTGGATTCTGACATTATTTTAAACAGCAGGTCATCTGAAAATGCATCAAATGTAGGGAAAATATGACAAAAAGACAGAGTTTTAATTCTTAAAATGATAAACAAACAAACCTTGGGGTAAGAAAAAAAGTAATTTCAAGTGAAGTTACAAAACCAATGTGTCAACTTTGAACTAATGTTTTGACTAAATGGCAGAAATGATTTATTGATTTGTCTTTTTCTGCCGATTCCTGCTTCCTTTGAAGTTGCTATCAAAACCGCTTGCTCTGCTCTCCTTGCCACCCAGGGTGGTAAAATGCTGAAGCAGACAGGTCTATGTTTATTGTTGTATATGTTAAATTTCATTTCTTTTACCTTTTTTTTCTCTCTAAAATGGCCATGGTATTATCAGCATCCGTCAAGGGAGGCCCTCCCAAAAGATTTTGTGTCTGCTGTTCATATCCTTCCTGCTAGATATTCTCTCTGGCATGATGAATGAATGACTTACTAACAGTGGGAAGGAAGGCCTTCATTAAAGCTACAGTAATGGTCTCTATACTTTGCTATCACTGGTAGTTTTCTTATTGTTCCATTTGTATCTTTGTGTGACAAATATTTGATATTCACCATGAACAGAGTTCTCTGTCATGCTCTAAGGATGTGTAAGCATTAAGAGCATTTATTAATAGAGAGTGAAAATGCACATATACATATCTGGTCCATAGGAAGTGTGCAGTTAAGTAAACTAGGAGTTCTGATATGCTACAAAACCTGTGTAAGCTTGAAGTCTTGCCAGATTAATCTTCATTTAAAAAATACTGACATATTTGTTTACTAATTCCTCATTGGGCAAGGGCAAATGCTTGGTACCTATGTTCCCGGTCCGTTATAAGAGCTCTTCCACCACCCTTGTGGACTTCACTTTTTAGATCAAGGGTCTGGATGGTTTCACAGAGTGCTAACTTTTTTCCCACATCCCCTCTGCTCCCAGCCCTTTGTCTTACCACTTGATATCCACCCTGCACTGGTCTTGCCTTTAGGGTTCAAAGAGTATTTTTTACTTTCATGTGGGAATCAAATCAGACATGAGGGAAGACATCTATCTCTACAAAGAGCTCACTTGATCCTTCCAGGCCATAAAAATAAATACTCTGGGCCTGGCTGCCTTATTTGGCCTGGGATATATTCTCAGGTCAGGGCAGAGACTGTAATGCAGTTTGAATGGCTTTTAATGTTGTTTTCCTTTTTTGATTTGTTTGTTCTTTGTGTGTGTGTGTGTGCATGTGTGTGTGTGCATGTGCATGCATGTGTGTTTCCTATCCTATGATATCACATGTAGACAAAGTTTGACATCAGAATGTCTTTCCCTCTCCATCTTAGTTTTTGAAACAGGGCTTTGCCCTACAGCTAGAGCTTACGATTTCATCAAGGCCTGTAGTATAGGCAGCTCCCAGATTCCTCCTGTTTTTACCCCACCCCCACCTCCACCCCTCCCAGCACATGATGATCATGCTTCTCTATGAGTTCTGGGGTCGGAAATCATGTGTTGGCATGCATAGCAAGCAGGTGATGCACTGATCCTTAGCTGCTTTGCTTTAGAAAAGGGAATTTTAAAAGAGCGATGAGGGCTATTTAGGGAAAAAGTGTAGTTGGAGTAACGCAGTTAGGGTACAGGGCAGATCTCTCATCTCTGTACACTGTGCCCAAGCAGAAGCCGCCAGGAGGGTTTGCCTCTGCAAGCCTGGCCAGCAAGCACAGCATGGCCCAACACAGAAGCGCCTTTATTTCCCAGAAAGCAACTAATAAACTCCCTCAACAGAAGCCTATTTGATGGAAAGAGACAGAGAGAATGTGTCGGGGGCAGGAAAATAACTTACAAAGAATTCAAACTGAAATTTAGTAATAGAGAGCTAATGTACTGAAAAAATAAGCTTACTGCTAACTGTAAAGACGCAGCCAAGAAGGAGAGGGAATTAGTGCCAGGTTAATACATAAATCAAAATTTTGCAATTATGCAAATGAGGAAGGCAAAGACTTTATTTCATTTCCATCTGATTCCAGAATAAAGGCCCTAATTTTGATGAATATATGAAATGATTTTAAGAAAGCGAGATGATGAATTGCGGCAAACTGGAGATATCAATCTTCTTCCAAGAAAGGAAGATGATTAAATTTTATACACGGATATAATATATGTATTTAAAACATGTATATGAATACGTTTGCTGCTATAAATATATCCTGAATTATAATGTATGTATTTAAAATGCAACCTTCCTTTTTAAAACACATTGTACTCTTCATGATATTTTCTTCACAACTTGAGATAGATAAGGCCTGAAGCATTAGTTCAGCTTTAGGTTACATAGTCGCTCACTTGGTTCAAGCAAGGGCTTCTTATTTAAAACAGTGTGAAGCAGGAGGTAGAGAAATGGTTTAGTAGTAAAGAGCACTTATTATTCTTGTATGGAAGTGGGACTTATATTCTAGCTTTCACATCTCACAATAGTCCATAACTCTAGTTTCAGGGCCCTCTTTTGCCCTCCTTGGGCATATACACAGAGGTAGCACACATACATGCATGCGTGTATGCATGCACAAGTGCACACACACATTAAAAAATAAGAATAAATCTTCCAAAATCTGGTGTTTGGGAAATGAATGTTTATATGTTTCTTTGATAAGCATAGTTGAGTCACATAGTGCAAGTGGTCAAGGTTACTCAGGGTTAACATGAACTTTAAAGCTTAGTTTCTAAAAATGATAGAATACTACAGATGTGGAGAGACACAAGAAGGCTTAAGGCGAAAACACTTTTAGATGCACCATATAAGTGATTTGGTATGTGACTCATGTATGTCCTATGATAGTAAAATATTCCACTGCCTTCTAGGTTATCTAAATTTTCCCTTTAGAGTTAAAGATTGAAGAGCCATGCTTCATGGTGTTGGCATAAGGAAAAGCAGATGGTTCGGTGTTGAAAATTTTGGAAGGCAAACCAAGTTGATGCCAAATATGTTGAAAATCACAGAAAACATAGACAAAATTGCACAAAGCAAGTGTTTGAAATCAGAAGATTCTTTGGGAAAAGGAAGACCTAAGAATGTATTTTTAGAGTAACTAAAACAATAACTTCTAAAATGGCATGTGGTGTGTTATAAGATTAAGCTAACATGTTGGGCAAATGGTGACTCAGATGATCAGGCTAATTTGAGCCAAGGAGTCTGGTAACATGTAACCTAAAGATGTTTAGGGCCCTTCTCACACTGACTGCTGTTGATAGCCAATGAACCAATATTTTGGTGTTATAGTGAGCCCCAACAGAATTAACCAATTAAGATTCTTTTTCTCATTTTCCTTTGCAACTTATCTTTCAAGTGATGCTGAGAAAAAACAAAACCCAGAACCCTGTAAATGCTGGGCTGGTGTTAACTGTCTGAACTACATCTCTAACATCATTTATTTGTTTATTCATATATTACTTATTAATTTAAGGTAGGATCAAGATAACTTTGTCAGGCTGGCCTTGTACATGACAGTTCTGCTGCCTTACCAGGCCTTGTTCCTGGGGATAAAGGTACATGCTACCAGATCCAACTCATCACTTACTAAACTATGTTTGTCTTATGATTTTGCCTTTTTTGCAACAAAGCAACAAATGTAACACTACATACCGAAGCCATTAAAACAGCATGTGGTTTCTTTAATGTTTGTGATATCTTTGCCTCTTCATTTATATTTTAAGTATTATCATAAAATAGTATTATTTGAATTGACTCAAAACCTATGGACTCAAAGAACATTTGTTGAGACTCCATGCCAATAAACAAATACACAATTGTGCACTGATTCTCATGTAGGACCTGCTCTCAGTATTCTTTCTTCCCAACACATATGTTTAGCATTCCCTTCTACTTCCTTGGCTTTCTTCATCTTCCATATGCTGCTGACTTCTGATACAGGTTTATATAAATTATATTTATATCGTTTCTAGACTTTTTCTCCAAATACCTTACACAGTTGTCTCCTTCTTTTTGAATGTAATTCCATTTCTCCATCTTTCACAGAGACCTCATGGGGTTGCCATCAATTGCTTGATTTCTATCACTTACTCACCACCTACTAATGCTGTGAACTGTATCAACATAACCCTAACATGACTACTCCTGACCACATTGTTATAAAACACCGTTTCTCAGTGAAACAATCCCAATAAGATGAGGGATACAGTGGATTCTTGAATGGATAATTTGATTTTTAGTAACTTTCTATATAGTCTTTGCAAATATTCCCTGGTTCATTTTCAGCGGGGCCTATACCACTCTTTCTTCATCACACAGCCCCAGTGGACTGATCTTCCATTGTCTTCTTTAATTCCACAGGCTCTGCATATTGGGACCTCTCTCCTTCTTCTCAATCCCATCACACCCTACTTCAGTCTACTTAGCCTCAAATAAGTCCATTTTGACAAGCCTCAAGTCATCTGAGCATGCCGCATTCTGCCTGGTTGTCATTTCTGATAAATATCCACTTGACAGCCTGTTCAATTCTCTTGAGCTGGTAAGCTATGGAGGTACTTGTTTACTACCCAATGACACACTTGTCCCAGAAATGGAAACTTCTGGCCCCTTACCTGGTTTGATTTCTTTTATAATGATTATTGACACCTAAGGTATATTACACACACACACACAATTTCATAATTATTTCAAAATCCAAATTTTTCTCACTCATAAAAATTCTTTAGTCTTATATTTAATACTCTTGATTTCTCTTGGCACTCCTATGGCTTACTTCAAACTGTGAAAAATTTACAGTAGCCAAGAAGTAGCTCCCAGTTGGGAATATTGCTATACTCTCCATGTCTGCATATTGTAGTTGTCCTATAATAAAGTGGAATCCTCTTCATGGTCTGTTTTGTAATTTTGCTATTTATAACAGCTTTGCTATTGTAGTGTTCCTAACTTCAAGAAGCCAGTGGCATGTCTTACAAAGAAAATGTGTGTGTGTTGAATGAACTTTGCTCAGGCCTGAACAGTGAGCTATGGGTTCAGTGTTAAGGGAATAACAACAGGCTTTACACCGATGAGCTTGCGAGGTACAGTGATAAACACCCACTGACTGGCGAAAGTTGAATGAGCTGTGGTAATCAGGAACAGCTCTGTATTTTATCACAGAACCAGTGGTTTAAAATGTGCTAATTGCATTCTCATCACAAATCCATAGCACATACACAGTGAATAATGAGGCTCAACTGTGTTTATGTGTTTCTTCAATTTCTCTTTGTTACAATTTTTTTTCATAACATAGTACAAAGCATCATCTATAAAAGCTGCTCCCTGTGCTAGTAAGATGGATCAGCTGGTAAACTGTTCACTGTGCAAGCCTTGGAGCTCCATTTAGAACCGCAGGACCAGCTTTCAAAGCTGATGACAGCAGCACACCCTGTACCTGCAGGGGAGGGGAGGCATATATGGGAGGATCCTGGAGGGTTAACCAGTCAGCCTTTCTAGCTGAAATGGTTGGAGACATTCAGTTTACATCTTTAAAAGGAAGATGGATAGTGGTGGAGGAAGGCAGTTGATGTGAATCTCTGGTCTCCTCACCCTTGTTTCCTTGTCTAATTTCCTCAGTGCTTAAATGTGAGCGTTGCAGCTACTCAGCAATGTAAATATACTATCATGACTTTCATTTTGCCTATTGATTCAACTCTATTGGACATAAGCAGATGCTGAGGTCCCAGGACACCAATTGATATGGTGAGAAACAGCTTGGGGTTGCTGACTATCTTCATGGTACTTATTCATCCTGAAGCTAGTGGAATGCTGAGATACAGAAAGGGATGAATAAATGAAGACGGAAGGAAGGAAGGAAGGAAGGAAGGAAGGAAGGAAGGAAGGAAGAAAGGAAGGAAGAAACAAGTCAAATTCAGGTATATGTAATGCTAACCTAAATTCATCCTCATTGGTCATACATAACCCTGTGCTATTAGTTATGGGCCAACTTGGAACATACAGGTTTATTATTATTGTCATAAAATATAATTTTACAATTTCTATTTTAAATCAACTAAATGAAGTAATCCACACTAAGAAAGACACATATGGTATGTTCTCACTTATAAGTGGGTATTAACCATAAAGTACAGGATAACCATTCTATAATTCATAGACCCAAAGAAACTAAGTAATAAGAAGAGCTGGAGAAAGGATGCTTGAATCTCAAGCAGAGGTGACAGAAAATAGTCATTTGAGGTGAATTGAGAGAGGGAAGAAGGTACAAGATGGGGTGAGGAGGGTATTGGGGATTGGGATCAGGTGTGGAGAGAGGGGAGGTAGGAGAGGGCTGGGAGTGAGACTAGAAATCACGGGGAGGGGAGCTTTGTGGCTAGCCAGAGACCTGGAACAGGGGAGGCTTCAGGGTGCGAGGGAGTCTAAGGGGGTTACCTTAGCTGAGATTCTTAAAGGCACAGGGCATATGGAGACTGAAGTGGCTGCCTCCTATAGCCAAGCTGGACCTCCAGTGGAGGGAGAAGACATCAACCCACTCACAAAATGTTCAACCCAAACTTTGTCCTGCCTATAAGATGTGCAAAGATAATGATGGCTGCCTGCCATTGGATCCCTTTCCAGTAATTAGACTGCCTGGTAGAACCTCAGTGGGAAAGGATGTGCTTAGTCCTGCTGGGATTAGATGTCCCAGGGTGGAGGGTTACCCAAGGGAGGCTTCCCCTTCTCTGAGGAAATGGGGAGGGGGTAATGGGAGAGGGGTTTGTAAGGGTATGTCTGGGAGGAAGGGGATGAGATTAGAGTGTAAAGTGAAAAAAATCAATTAAAAAAAAAAAAGAAAGATTTCTACTTTAGGAACCAGATTGCTTGTTCAGGCTATGATCTGGCACTATGCTTACAAAGGACCTGAGTAGTTTTGGTTTACAGCCCCTAATTCAGTTGGTTCAGAGATGCCTTTGACTACAATTCCAGAGGGTGCTATACCTCTGGATTCCATGGGCACTTGCATTTGGGTGCACATGTACCACCTCACACATACTCAAACACATAACTAGAGAACAATAAAATAGATAATTTAAATTTCATTTTTATTTCTGTGCACGTGTGATGTACATGCCTGGGTATGCACATCACAATTCGTATGTAGAAGTCAAAAGACAATTTTATGACGTCAATTCTCTCCTTCAGCCTTTGAACCCTTGTCATTAGGTTTCTGTGGCAACTGTGAAATGTTTGCTGGCCTTATTAGGATTATTACTTTTGTCATTGTTATTTAAGTAAAACTCTAAATATATTCATATTGTGATTAGGCTATCCAAAAACTGCCTGCATATATATATATATATATGGTGGATGGAGGATATAGAATCATAGAAAATGGAATTTAATACTGTCCCAGAATTCATTTGTCTGCATATTTGGGGACATTGGGTTTTTGTTGTTATTGTTTTTGTTCTTTGAGTTTTCATTTGTTTAAATTTGGTTTATTGAGATGAGTTTCTGTGTGGCCCGGGTTGTACTGGAAGTTACTTTACAGACCAGGCTTGCCTCTACTCAGAACTCATCCAGCATCTGCCTCCCAAAGTGCTGGGATTATGGCATATGCCACCACTACTGCCTTAGGGGACAATGTTTTTAGCACACCCCTCATACACACTTTTCCATATTATCAAAGAAAGCAGGAAACACTAGGATTCTAAAAGCAATTTGAGAGTACTAAATATTAGGCCATATCAAAATGACAAGGAATCATTCTGTACTGTTGGTCATTCCTTTAATGTTTGAAATCATTGTTTATTAAGGATTCATAAGAAGGCATGCTGTGACAGCATTGGCTTATTGTTATAAAGCTATGTAGAATCCAAGACACACACAGAGATGAGCATCTCTTGGACATTAGCATTGTATTTTCTTAGGCTAATGGGATTGATTTTATGTGCCACGCTCACCTGACAGCTCTATTAGCCTTTGGTGTTGTTTCTTTCCTCTTTGTAGAAAATAAGTAGGACTAGTGTATGAGAGAAATCAAATAAGAAATAGACATTGACCTGATGGCAGCTGGACCACTGCGTCTTGGACCTCAACCTTGAGATCTGGTTCCCCCTTCACAAGGCCAGCTGAGCTGTCACATTGACTTAATTGTTTCTTTGGGGACCAAGAGCTGATAGGGTCTCATGATTTGTGTTGATTTTCAATAAAGTTACTGCCAAGGGTATTTAAGCCAAAACATCTGCCTGACAGCTTTATTGGCACCTGGGTATGTGACAGTAATAAAGGAGAGGACAGTTTCCATCTATGGAGAGTTCTTTTCTTTGCTGAATGGATATCTGAGCCTTTTCAACCCCAGGAAAGAGGGACATAAATTTCACACATAACACAACAATACTGACAGTAAACCCATTTACTCAATTATGTGGTTTTTGTCATGTTATTCTTTGAAACAGTGAGTGGGTTTTTGTTGTTGTTGTTTTTGTTTCTAGATCAAGTTTCACGAAGAAGAATCAGCCATACTGTGTATATTTTGTTGTTTGTTTTAATTGAACAAAATTACTTAAATTTAACACAGATGGAGAGAGAAGCACACACACACACACAGGGTTGGGGGCACAAATTATAAACCAAAAGACAGGCGCAATGGAGAAGTATTTAAGTTGATTTTTTGAGATATTTGAAGCTTCAGATATTTAATTTCTTTTTTATATAAAAACCTGTTAGCCCCATTTTTTATTTTTGTGGACATGTATACACATCCAGATTTCTGAATGAGTTTAACTGTCTGTTCTTAAATGATTTATTGTAAGTAAAGTAGCCACAGACACCCATTGCAAAGAAAACTCAATAGAGCAACTAGAGCAGTGTCAAGACTAAGGTTGCCCCAGGATCGATATAATAATCTAATTTAGAAGAAAATTGTTAAAATTAAGTAAAAAATAATAGAATGGTCAAACTTCAAATTTCTCTTGACAGAATCCTAGTTGAATGTTGAACAAGCACTATAAACACTTTTAAGCTTCTTTATTCTATATCTTTCAATATAAGGTGTTGAGGATTACAGTTCCAATACATTGTTTAGTAGAGCTGAAGCAATGGACGCCTTTGCCTCACTCAAATTTGTGAGGTCAGCCATTCTTCCTTATTGCACTCATGAATTAGTAAGTCCATGTGAAATTCAAGCATGCTTGCTTGGGCCTTCCTTCTTATTTAGTTTCATTGGATCTGTGGAGTATAGCATAGGTATACTGTATTTTATGGCTAATATCCACTTATAATTGAGTATATACCATGCATGTTCTTTTTGGGTCTGGGATACCCCACTCAGAATGATAATCTCAAATTCTATCCATTTGCCTGCAACACACATGATGTCTTTGTTTTTAATAGCTGAATAGTATTCCATTGTGTTCATATACCATATTTTCTTCATTCTTTAGTTGAGGGACATCTAGGTTGTTTTCAGTTTCTGGCTATTATGAATAAAGCTGCTATAAACAGAGGCGAGGAAGTATGCCTGTGGTATGGTGGAGCATATTTTGGGTATATACCCAGGAGTGGTATAGCTGGGTCCTGAGGTACAACTAGTCCCAGTTTTCTGAGCAAATGCCAAATTGACTTCCAAAATGGTTGTACAGGTTTGTGTTCCCACCCACAATGAAGAAGTGTATCCCTGGTTCCACATTCCTGCCACCATGTGCTGTCACTTGAGTTTTTGTTTGTTTGTTTTTATCTTAGGCATGGTATCTTATGATGGGTATAAGAATCTCAGGGTTGAATTGATTTGCACTTCCCTGGTGACTAAGGACTTTGAATGCTTCTTTGAGTGCTTCTCAGCCAATCAAGATTCCCCTATTTAGAATTCCTTGTTCATAGACTTACAGCTGAACAGAGGATGGAGTGTGGGGACTCTTAAGGGAGAATTGGGGGAAGAATTGCACCCCAAAGGAGATAGGAACCCTTTAGAAAGACCAACAGAGTCAAGTAACCTAGACTCTTGGGGTTCTCAGAGACTGAACCACCAACCAGAGCATGGACTTGTCCTAGATCCCCTCCCCGACATATGTAGCAGATATGTAGCTTGGTCTTCATCTGGGTCCTAAAAAAATGGAGTGGGTCCTATCCCAAAATCTGTTGTCTGTCTGTAGAAAATATTCTTCTATCTGGGCTGCATTGTCTGGCCTTAGTACTAGAGGATGTGCCCAGCCCCACAGAGACTTGATGTACCAGGGTGGGGGTGTGTATACCTAGGGAGTCTTCCCCTCTTCTAGAGGAGAAGGAGATGGGGGAGGGAGGAAGAACTGGGTCAGAAGTTGATGGGGAGGAGGGGCAGTGAGAGGAATGTAAAGTGAGTAAATGAAAAAGAAAGAAAAGAAAGAAAAGGACAAAGAAAGAAACAAGAAAAGAAACCCAAACAAAGTCAGGCAGATCTGTGTGAATTGAAGTACAGGTTCATCTATATACAGAGCCTCAGACTTTTCCCCCTAGGAAGCCCCAAAAACAAAGAAATATGGGAATTTTTAAATTTATTCCATTATTCCTAATTTACACTTATTTCTTCCAAATATATTCAGTTCTATTTGCATATATGTGTGTCCATATGTTTACTTATATATGTGTTTGCATATAATCAGAAGTTAATCTGTCTACACTTACTTTTTCTATTTAATAAAACCTGACCTTTCAGTCATATTATCACCATAAGATTTTTTGAAGATTTTACTATGTAAAGAAATATATCTTTTATTTTTTTTAGTATATTTTAGTTTCTTACAGAGCAATAGCAACATCATTTTGTTATAAACATCATGAAAGTTTTAATAAAAGTAATGAAGCCTTCATTGAAATGGGGAAAAGATGCCCAGGGGAATTTTGTACAAATGGAAAAGTTTATTTGTAAGGTTTTTTTTTTTTTTTTTCATGGACTAGTGAAATAATGGTTCTCTTTAACTGGTGAATTCATGGTTAATTTACTCTACTCCCCAGCAGGTAGATAGTAATTTCTCCTCTAAAATTATTTAAACTACATAGTGTATAATTATAAAATTATATACTTATATATTGTATATGCAAATTTATGACAATATAATCCATGTTTTTGTCTGCCTATATGCTGATCTACATCTGCGGCAGGCTTAGGATAACCATGGGTGACATTTTTTGGATCCCTTCTATCTTTGTTTTGTGGAAATTAGTTCTCTTAGTGGCCTGGAGTTCACAAACTGGGCAAAAACAGCTGGTCAATTAAGTCCCAGGCATTTCTTTTTTCAATATAAACTTCAAGTGCCTATCACCATCTTTTCCTTCTTACATGTGGTCTGGAGATACTTCTCAAGCCCCCTTTTTGCAAGATGAGCAATTTATTAATGAACTGTGTTGCCAGTACGAAAAGTACTATTCCTTAAAAAGGTAAAAGTAAATGTTAGAATACATAGTCAAATGAGTATTTAAGAAAAGTCTTTCTCTCCCCATGTGTGATGCATGTTTTGTTGGATGCATGCACATAAGTAAGTGGATAATGAATGCTAAGGTTTGCAGGGTGAGTGACCAGGCATTCCAGAGTTCTTCTAATGCAGGGAATGGGGAATCAGGTCAACAGCAGGAGATACAAAGAGAAAAAGGGGACCCTTCACCTGTTGTGAAACCAGGGAGCTTCTACAAAAGATCCAACTGAGGATTCATGGAAATACATTTCAAAAACTGATCGAAAATAAAGCACAAAACAAAGTGCTTCCAAATGCTCTGGATGATACAGGAAAACACTAAGATCGTACCTCATCTGAACCCTTAGCCTAAATTGGCACATGGTAATGATACCACATCCACCCAATTATCCAAAGTAAACTTCTCAGAGTGGCAACATTCTATCGGTATTGGCAGAAAAGCACATTCCTGGAGCCACTGATGAGTTTCTGTGTGCAAATCACACATCACGAATACAGGGAACCCCCAAATGAGCTTGGTTTGAGCATTGGCTCTACCATGTACAAATGAGTCTTTATTTCAAACTCTTCCATGAGTTCCAATGGTCAAATTGTGGTCCTTACATTTGTTTTTTAAACACATCTTTATTTTGAAATGCATATTTACCAGTAATTTCTCACACACACACACACATACACACACACACACACACACACACACACACACACACACACACATATATATGTTTTATTTAATTTATGATTGTGTGTATGTGGGTATGTCTATGTGTGAGTGTGTGCCTATGAGTACTGGTACCTGAGGATGTCAGAAGAGGGACTAGGATTTCTTGAAGATGGAATTATCTATGGTCATAAACTACCCAGTGTGAATTCCAGGAACTGAACAGGATGCTTCACAAAAGCAGTAAGTGCTATTAAGCTCTGAACCATCTCTCTGCACCTCTAGTTTTCTTTCAGCTGTTATGCTAACACCCTCTGATAAAAACATCTTTGGGAAGGAATGTCTTGGGACAGAGTATCATAACGGAAATCCAGGACTACCACTTAGTATTTTCATCAAAGGATTAGCATTTGTATAAACTCCCCATGAAACTTCATATATCTAATCATCACTGTCACACAATAGCAAGAAGTATTTTAAACATCTTCCTCTTTTATTGTATTCCTTAGTAAACTTTGAGGTCATCAACTAGTAACTTCTAGTCAACCTTCACCCTTTGCCCTGTGCATGATTTTTTGAGGAATTTCTCTGTGTACATACACTGGCATATGCAAAGGACACTCTCTCCTGCAAATCTATCTACATTTTCAACATTTTTCAATTAAATAAAATGAAACATTTTTTCTTGTTACCTCAGAGAAAATTACTTCTATAGAGCTGTGTTTGATGTGAACACAATGTCTATCTTAATCGTCATATAGGATTTATGATTTTTATCATATAAAGGTAAAAAGACCAACTACAATAATCTTGAACTGTCCTCTGTAGTGAAGAACTGTTATGTATTTCATTATGTATTTTCCTATGAGGAATTTCTGCTGTTAAGTCACTTAGTTTCCTTGACCCTTTCACTCTGATTTTATTTTTTCAGAAGAGAAATTGTGAGAGTCTCTTAACATTCTTTGTAGCACTTACTGTAAAACATATAGGAAGTCTGACACTCCAGAAATGAATAATTTTTTCTGTTAACAAAGTACAACTGACCAAAAAAAAAAAAAAAAAAAAAAAAAAAAAGATGAAATAGACAGTCCACTTTGCAAAAGCATTAGAAGTTTTAGAACTCGATCCTTGGGGTTTACTGGACAGTGAACCTTAGCAGGATGCTAATCTGTCCGAACTCCTAAACGAAGATGAATAACAATCAGGAGACCTTCACGGCCAAAGGTGTGTGACCTGCATCAAGCACAGAGTGAGCAGCCGTCCTGTGAGTCCACAGGGGCCCCTGTGGTGTCCAGGGTTAGAGAAGAGCCTTGCCAATCCTTCATGTTGTTTTTTTGTTCTCTCATGTCCTTGGCTCCTCAGACCTCCCCTGAACAACTGTATTTGATGTTCCCACAAGTCCTCCAAATATATGGCTTTCCAATAATCTAGAAATTGCCATGGACTGTTGTTTGTGAAAAAGAAATGCAAGTCTCCACTTCAGTTTATACTGACAACTGACCTCATTTTCTACTAATCTCTTACATTATCTTGATCCTTAGCTAAATTGGCATATGGTAAAGATAGCACAATGTCCCAGTTATCCAAAGGAAACTTCACAGAGTGGAAAACATTCCATCAGTATTGCCAGGACTAGGGATTGGTATAATGGAGAGATATGAGTCTATCTTATATGTTCTACTCCTATTAAAAGCATGGCTTTTTTATTATCATCTTTACCAATCATGATGTTACAGTTTATTTTCTATTGCTATAATAAAGCAGACTTACAACTTAAAAGAGAATGAATTTGTTTCCTCTCAAAATTCTACATGACACTCTGCCATTAACAGAAAGGCATAACATTAGAATCTTGTGAGAGATGGTCATAGAATATCCACAGTCAAAGAGAGATATAAACTAATGTATGCACACTTTAGTGCTCAGTCAACTTTTTCTATGCATCCACAGTCCAGTACTAGGTGACAATGGAGTGTGGCTATCCAGGATAGGGTGGTTAATAAAAGCTATCTCCAATAGGCATGCTCACAAGTTCACTTGATATTGCCTAGTGGCTCTCAGCCCTCCTGATGCAACACTTTAATACTGATTCTCATGTTGTGATGACACACAATCCTAAAATTATTTCTGTTACTTTGCAATTGTAATTTTTATGGTTATGGTTCATAACATGAATTTTTGGCGATAAAGGTTTGCCAAAAGAGCTTAAGACCACCAGGTTGAGATCTACTGATGTAGACAATCCCTCACTGAAGTACCAAAGAAGAGAGAAGACCCATGAAACAGTGTCATCACCATAACTGCTCATCGTTGATGGCGCTGCTCGGGAATATAAGCCAACCATATTTAACATGTTTGCTACATAAAGTGCTGTGCTAAACAACTACAAGGATTCAGACTTATTGAATTCTTGTGAGTCATAATCAATTATTATCCTTATCTCTCAGAGAAGAACTCTAATTCTACAAAAACAAATTCACTTTCTCAGGAGTATGGTGGTCATTGAACTTTAAATGCTACAGTTTGACTTGAGAACATGCTTTGATATTCATGTCTAATATCAAGGTGAAGAAATGGATGGTTTGGCTTCAGCAAGGCACAATCTATCCCTTACCCTTTTCTTCTGTGTGTGACAGAGTCAACTAGAAGGGCAGGATAGTTGTATTCTGCCTTTGTCTAAAAGCTTAAATGTAAAACCCTTGCAAGATGAAGATAATTTAGAAATAAGGCTATGTAAAACATCTGCTTCACAAGTGGGGGAAACTAGGTTAGAGTCCTCAGAGAGCGCACAGAACCAAATACAACACTACATTCTGCTGGAATCTCAGTGTTCATAGAGAGGTGGGAGGTGCAGGTTGTTGACCAGCAAACTGGACATACACAATAGTAAAAGAAAAGAAGACAAAGAGGCGAGAGGTGAGGACCAACAGCTGATGGTCTCCACTGACCTCAATATGATTGCTATAGCAATGCATGCCTTCACATACACAGAAAATACACACACATATACACACATGCAGGAGAGAGAGAGAGAGATCCAGAAAGTTTCCTTTCTAATGAAAGTATGATTGACCAAAGGATAAGTGGTCAACAGCAAAGAGAGGGAGAGAAGAAGTCTTCCCCAGGGATAAGTCCCTTAACTGGTTAGCATTAAAAGCATTTACATACAAGCAACATTAAGCCAAGTCAGTGGATTATACTTACATATTTGTGCACATATATGTAACTATAAAGAAAAAGAGGCCATGAACTGGAGAGGGAGGAGGTTGGAAGATGGAAAGGAAAGGAGATAAATGATGCAACTCTACTTTAAATTAAAAAATAAATTCAATAAACAATTTTTATTAGTTTTATTGTAACTTACTTCCAGTGGAAAGATATAAAACCAGGGTGGAAGCTGTTGGGTGGTGTGGTGACTTGTTTGTTTGTTTTTACTCATTGGTTATTTTGTAACCTAACAGGGACTTCCAGGGCATCACATCTCCCATTATAAACACAATTCTTTAAATTCTTTTGTAAGTTTTTTGACATAAAACTTTCCAAGAAGATAATAGGGAAGAATGTTCTACAATTTCAAATCAAATCTTACAGGTTTCCAGGCCATGGATGGATGCACTTTTCCTGAGTGTGTGGCTTTTTTCTAACATAGACAGTAAAGGATGGAGGAAGCTCAGGGTGTGCATTCATAGATGATTCTCACTAATTTAAAATTGTTGCTGCATTTTCCCAATATGATTTGACTGATATTTATTCCAACTGTGAGAGAATGAGAGGCACATTTATTTCCCATTTTATTCCCTACAAGGCATTGATTTATAAATCAGATACCCTATGTGAGATTTTGGAGAGTCCAGGAAATAACAGAAAAGAGAGAGAAAGAAAAATCCAAATCGTTATAAAAGTAATGCAATTTCAAACACAGAAACATCCCAACAACCATAGCAACCTCACACAAACACACACACACACACACACACACACACACACACACGCACGCACATGCACATGCACACATACACATTGAGATTCACCCATGATTAAATATATATCTCATTAAAAACTGGAAAATGAACAAAAGACACAAATCCAAAATAGTCTTAATTAAGAAAAGAACACTTGAGCTGGGTGTGGTGGTGCACTCGGGAGGCAAAAGCAGGCAGATTTCTGAGTTCGAGGCCACCCTGGTCTACAAAGTGAGTTCCAGGACAGCCAGGGCTACACAGAGAAACCCTGTCTCGAAAACAAACAAACAAACAAAACAAAACAAAACAAAACAAAAACAAAAGAAAAGAACACTTAAAAAATTAGAA
Source organism: Mus musculus (assembly GCF_000001635.26). NCBI lineage: Eukaryota > Metazoa > Chordata > Mammalia > Rodentia > Muridae > Mus > Mus musculus. The sequence continues at coordinate 80,064,778 of NC_000072.6, read as the reverse complement.
AATAAATTTGAAGTGATTTAAATTTTTACAAGATTATAACAGCTATCTAAATATTAGGCTCCTGCATTCATGTAGCACACATACATAAATAATTAAATATTTTCAAATGATATTTAATTCAATACATGAAACAACAAACTTCTATCTAACAATCTGCAGTAGTATTAATCTTGGTTAGTCTAGGCAGCAAATCATGCTTTTGTTGCTGAGATGATAATAATATATAGCCACAATAGCCTACATATATTAACCATGAGTTATTTTGTCAATCACACACAGAAACCATAACACAGTAGCTTAAGTGTGTTCTATTTTTATATTGTTGATAACTCAATCGTAGAATGTATGAGTCCTACAGCATCATATAACGAATTAGGCTATGTTGATTGATGGTTGGAGTCTGAATAGAAGATTATTTGGAAACAGCCTTATAAAGAAAAATAAGGCCTCATTTACAAATGGGTAGGTAGTAAGAATATTTGAGACTAAATCCTTGGTTCTTTCTACTGTACAAGCAAGCACTGAAACTAAGCATGGGAAAGTTTCAGGGTAACCAGATTTTTCCCCAGCCCAACACTAATGGATTTTTCACCTAGTCTATGTTCTGTTTCAGTTCTGTTATACTCTCAGTTCTATCACTGAATGTATACAAAATGGTGAGATTGCATCTTTTTGCAAAATGAACTGCATGCATTTTGGTAGGTAACCATAATTTGGACCAATATGAGATAGCAAGTAGTGCCCATGAATTCGGGATTATTTCAAGTTAAGACAACTTTCTTTTTTGCTCAAAAAAGTTTATATTATACATTTTCAAGCTTTTAGAAATGTGTGTGTGTGTGTGTGTGTGTGTGCGCACACACACACACACACACACACACACACACACGCTTCAAAAAATATGCAGTTATCTGAAGAGACCAAAAGAGGGCATCGAAACCCCTGTAGTTAGACTTACAGGCTTTCATAAGCAAGTTGATGTGGATACTGGAACCCAAACCCAGGTCTTCTGAAAGAGCTGAAAACACTATAACTAATGAGATATCTCTCCAAACTCCTATGTTATATGTTTCAACGGTAAAATTTAAAGATACTGCTAGTGCATCAGTTGCATTAAAGTTGCTTACATTTGTGATTGGAATATGAAATAGGATATAAACCTCATATACACCAAAATGATTTTATCATTACCAAACATCTCTTTAACTTCAAAGTTATTTTATTTGAGTGTTTAGAAGATAAACATAGTTTTGTTTCTTGCCCAGTTGTGGTTTACTCTGAGAGTAGACTTCTTTGAAGGGGATTGGTAGCTACACTTACTTATTTTTATAAGGATAAGAGTTAGATGTATTAAGTAATTATGCTGATCTAGCAAAGTGGATACATTTACAACTTACCTCTGGAGTCTATGGCTCAGGGAACATAGCAGAATAAGGGAGGGAAAAGAAAGGAGAGAGAATACCAAAAGTCTGCTGAAACCTTGTCTCTTCTAGAAAGGGCTAAGTAAACAAGAGTGAAACAAGGGCTGTATCAGTAGCCATGTTGATGTGGAAAGGGAAGAATTTCCAGGGGTAACACTCCTAGACAAAGCTACAGGCAACTAATGACTGCCTGTCAGGAAAGAAAGAATTGGCCTTCCCCCGAGATGAGGCTCTTTATTGATTACAAAATACAAAGTGGTCAGCTCTGAAATCATATGCCCAGAAACAATAAAAATGGATACAAAAGGTTGTGTTTATATATTTGTGCATATATTATAAATTTGTCATGTGAGTGTGTGTGTATGTATGTATGTGTGTGTGTGTGAAGATATTTGTAATATATATGTCATGAGTAAAGATATGAATACAGGAAGAAGAGGTTATCAATTTAAGAGTCAGGGAGCATAGAGGCATTGGAGAGAAGGTGCCTAGAACAAATGGGAAGAAAGAGAGTAATGGGATTCTAGCTTAATTAAAATGTAGTATTAAAAATACCTCTAATGGTGAAAAATAAATGCTAAGCATGATTTTGAGAGGAGTTTTGTTTTGTTTTGTTTTTTTAGTTGTACTGATAAAGTCACATTCCCTTTACTCTTTTTGGTAATCAATAACAAACAATCTTGCAATCAGTGAACTTAATTACTGTAACCTGAGTCTATTCCAGCACAAGCAGTAGTTAATGGCATGTTTGTCAATGAAAAGCACAAAGAATATCTAAGTGCAGAATCTATGCAAAGACACTTACACACACACACACACAGACACACACACAGACAGACACACACAAGCAAACAAATCTCAGTTATAAAAAATTACTCACGCAATAAAGACTTCAAGAGCTGTTGTAAATTCCTCTGTTAGCTTTGTTTTGATGAGTTATTTACTGTTTTGTCAAATGATTTTTAAAATTTTGTTCTACAATTTTAAGACTCATAAAATTTACTAAACTATTAATGTAAAATACAAATACAACATAAATATAATGCACTCATATTCAACTATAGAAAACAATGGAAAAATGAATCTCCATTTGGGAAAACTAGGTTTTTGCAGAAATGGCTCAGATAATGAAGTTCTATTATACAATTCTGAGCACCAGAGTTCAGTGCCCAAGCATCTACAAAAGAAGCCATACCTGATGGTAAAATTCATATCCTAGGTACGGTTAAACAAAGGGAAAAGATAGTGTGCAAGTTTTGGGAAAACCTAAGAGATCAACACTGCCACTTATGAAATCAGAGGGAAAAAAATGTGCTGCTTCTGAAATGATGGTGATTTTTCAAATAGACAAAGATAATAGGACACTATATAAAAAGCTCTCAGTGAGTGGAGAGAAACATGATAGATACTCTTGTGTCATTGCAATATGTATCTATGAGATGCAACTTCAAAGGAAAAAGTTATAATGGGGCTCATCATTGTTTTTGGTTGGTTGTTCCATTTTAATCCAGAGAAGAGCTTTGAAGTCTTTTTTAACAGGGCTTATAGCTTGGGTGCTGTGTGAGTTGTTTTTTTCATTACTATGACCAAATACCAAAAACAAAACAAATGAAGAATGCATGGAGTTCTAGTGCTCTGGGTGGGTGGACATGGAAGGAATGCTGCACCCTTTCTACATGGTCCCAGGTGTGTGTCTGGCTGTGTGAAGCCACTAAACCCCAGCTTAGCGGATGGTGGAAAAGGGGCAGTCCTAGGTACCAGGGTCTCAGTCTTGGGCATCTCAAGCTGGATACCTCGGACATCTCGGAAGAGCTGAGAACAGAATGGGGTCTGTGGGGGCAGTTCAGTCAACCCCAGGATTGAAGGGAGGAGAGGGCAGCGGAAGAGGGGTGCTGGGTAGTTTCTTCGGGTGAGAGTCTTTGGTCCAGTCCATGGCTGGAGCGCAGGAAGGCCTTCCAGTGGGTGATTAGACACAGCAAAACATCAGAACCATAATTATGTGGAAAGCCTATCCCATTGTTCAAGCACCGCGGGCCTTGATGAGCAGAGGAAGTCTGTGGTTTTAGAGCTTTACTGTAGAAAGCAGGGGGAAAGAGAGAATGTAGAAAGAGAGAGGCCAGCCATGGAGAGAGGGGGGAAGGGAAAGAGAGAAGGGGGGCTAAAGATGAAAGTAAGAAAGGTGGAAACTTAAAGAGAGTGAGGAGGGGCCAAGCAGCCCCTTTTATAGTGGGCTGGGCTGTCAGGTAATTGTGGGGAGGAGCATACCTGTCTATAGTCATATATATAACTGTGGGGGTGGAGACTAGCCAGATGCCAGAAGCTTGGGACATGCTCTGTGTAACTGATAGTCACAGAATTATGGAACTGAGGGCTCTGTGGTGTCAGGCACCTGACTCTGAGAATGTGGCTTGCTTTTTTGGCCCTTTGTAGAGTTTTCTACTGGATTGCCAGAGCAAGCTTCAATCAACCAAAATAGGCTGCCCATCACGACCCCACAATAGTCCATCACAGCCAGGAAGACATAATGGCAGGGGTGTCTCAGTTGTGGTTACATGGTTATGAAGCTCTTTCTTCATGAATCTGCCCACCAACAAGCACCAAAGAGTGAGTAGGACCAGGTCCAAGCTATACAAAACCTAAGGCCAGCCTGCAGAGATCTACTCTTTCTGGGTAAGCCCCCTCATAAAGAGCTGACAACCTTCCAATACATCTCTATTTGTTTATATTTCAAATGTTATCCCATTTCCTGGTTTCCCCTCTGCAACTCCCTACCCAATCCCACGTTACCTTGCTTCTGTGAGGGTGCTCCCCCAACCACCTACCTACCCACTCCCATCTCACCACCCTAGCATACCTCTATACTGGGGCATCAAGCCTTCACGGGACCAAAGGCCTCCCCTCCCATTGTTGCCAGATAAGGCCCCTTCAACTCCTTCAGTCCTTCCCCTATTTGAGATATATCATTTTTAAACTACTAATGTTACTTAGAATATTAATTTAGCCAAGTTTCAAGTAGGGCGTAGCCTAACCTTTACATCTCTCTCTGTCTGTATCACTCCCTCCTTCCCTTCCTCCCTCCCTCCCTCTCTGTCTCTCTCTCCCTCCTCCTTACCTCTCTCTCTCTCTCTCTCTCTCTCTCTCTCTCTCTGTGTGTGTGTGTGTGTGTGCGTGTGTGTGTGCAGTTGAGAGTGTATTATTGTAGTTGTTATGGTCATTGTTATTGTAGTGTGTGGTATGAGTATTAGTATGGATGTGCACATCTGCATACGAGTACAAAGGATCTATGTGCCTTTGGAAACCAGAGTGGATTCCAGGTATCTGTCCTTAACAGCTTTCTACCTGTTTGTTTCTTTGTTTGTTTGTTTTGTTTTGAGACAAAGCTTCTACAGGACTAAACACTCATCAGTTTAGCCAGATGGCTAGTCTATGAGCTCCAGGAATTCAGCTGCTACTGCTTCCTCAGCACACGTGTTAGAAGCATGAACCACCACTGTTATGGTCAGTTCTAGAACTTGAATTCTCATGCTTGCATGGCAAGTATTTTACTGACTTTGATTTGTTCTTAAAGAAGTCAACCTGAATGTACTAAACAATGCTAAAAATTTCAACTCTTATACTCCTTTAAAACAGGGCCGAAATAAATTCATTATATGTTACTTATTCATTTATTTGTATCTTGTTTTCTTCAAACATTACCTTACGTAGCCCTGGTTGGTCTTGAACTTTTCTATGACTGAGGATTATCTTGAATTCCTGGTCCCCCCCATCATTCCCTCTGCAATTCTAAGGTTACAATTCTGCATCGCCCTCTACACAGCTGAGATTGTGTGTGTGTGTGTGTGTGTGTATTATATATATATACACACACACACACACACACACACACACACATATATATATATATATATATATATATATATATATATATATAATACTTTATATGGGTATAATTAATGAAGAATGACTACCCTACACTACATGTTTTCCATGGTTATGTCCTAAAGGATGTTTGAATTATCTGTTGCCTCACATTGATTGGAATACCCACTGACTTCTGTATAAGAAAGTAACTTTGTCAAAAGCAAAGATGGGTGACTATGGGTTTCATGAAAATTTAAAAGCATGTTGTGAATGGATTTTAAGAATAAATTAAAAATTCATGCATACTATCTCCTCTCTAATCACAGAGAGGATGAGGGAATATTACATTCCAGTCTGATATATCTCCCATTTAGGAAAAGAAAACAATACTTTCTGGCATTCATTAAAGCAGAATTTTAAGTAAGAAAGTACAATGTACTCATGGTATGATGATATTAAAGAAAGAGATGGTATAATTATGATCATGGATTGTAAAGATGGATTCAGGATAATCACATATTTCTTATGAAGAGAGACTGTATTATTAACCAAATTTAAATTTTAGGAAATGGAACAAAAAGACAGAAGCCTCTAGAGATAGTCTACCCACAGATATACCAATTTCAGAGGCTTTCCACACAGAGTATTCAAGCGAGCTACAGGTCTGGTGAGAGGGTTGCATAAGTCTGGGTAGGCAGGGGATGGCTTTCACCAATGCTGCCCAACTACTTAAGGAAGCACAGCAAAGAAAAAGCCTCAATTTGATAAGAGTTAGACATGGCAAAATTAAACACCCAGTCTGAGACAGCCAATACTGTGCAAATCCCAACAGAGCCAGTTTATAAGCATGCTCATCCATGGAGCTTCCAGAACATTTCAGGTATGGAGAAGAATTATGTAGAACCAATCTATCACCTGTGTGATATAAATATGTCACAAGAATATAACATCTGTGGACAACTACAGTCGCCATGGTCATGTATCCACTTAGTGGTAGACAGCTTATAGAAATGTACTTCTTGGATCTATCCTATTGCTAGTCTGGTCAGTAGGCTGTAGGTTCAGAGTCTGAAAAGATTTGATGGCATTTTGGCATAAAAGTCTGGGACAGATATGGCCGTGTAGTTATAGCATCCCACATAAGAGGCCTGTTGAAATGGACAACCCTGTATAGACATTCTCCTTGTTCACCTCTACTAAAAGCACCAAAATCTACATTTGGCAGGATTATCTGGAGGTAATCCTCTAGAACTAATAAATTTATAATATATCAATAGTGACATCTGTCAAACATGGATTTGAGCATCCTGTGGTGCTGAAATAATGCAAGTGTTTCTAAATGCACAGACAACAAAAGGTTTGTTTAAAACTCCTAAAAGATTTATTTCATGGATGCAGCTTTCCTGTTTTATCTACATACTGTCCTACAGTAGGCTTCTGTTCATTTGGTTTTCACAATCTTTCCATCCCTCTCCTGAGATTTCCCTGAGCCTTGCATACAGTTGCTTTGTAGATGTATCAGTTGGGACTAGGCACTGCCCCCAGTCACTTGTTCTCCAAATTGGACCAGCAGTGACTGTCTGGCATGGTTTGTGTCTCCTGCAGAATGAAATTTCTTTGATGAGAGGTGAAAAACATACTAACAATATCAACGCAAAGACCTGTACAATGGTAATCAGGTGACATCTCATGGGAAGAAATCTCACATGGCAACACCCCTAAATGAAGAGCTACATGCATTTAATGACTTATAAGAAAAAGACAATCAGTTCTCTTCTGGGACAAGCCTCTGATTGCAAGTGATTAGCCCTAAACCCATCTATATGTTAGCAAAACTAAATGGAGTCAGGAAGCTATTAGTTATTTTTACAAATTTGTCTCTCTCTCCCCTGTTTGGGGTGTGTGTGTGTGTGTGTGTGTGTGTGTGTGACAGAGAGAGAGACTAGGGGTGACGATAGAAGAGGTAGTTACGGAAGAAGAGGTCATGGAGAAGATGGTTTTAAATCAAACAGGTCTATGCACATTCATATTATAAAGAGTAAGATAGATACCAAATACTTAAACCCAGACACACAATCCAAGCTCACAAATATCAAAAGCTTCCATGGTATATTCACCTAATTTACAAAATAAGGTGCCAGAAACTAGCCAGGTGGTCATCAATACAAGAGAGTACTCAAGTATTACATTTGAAACAGTACTTTCAAAGAAACTTGATAAGGAAAAAGAATTGATGAAAAACAGAATGAATTCAATCATTTGAAAGAGAATTTAATGAATTCAAAAGGCCTCCAAGTCCTTGAGGTGAGAAAAACTCTGATATCAATAGTGTAACAGTGGATATTGATAGCTGCATCAGCCCAACAGAGAAGGGAATCTGCAGCTTAAGACAGGTGGAGAATGCATAATTAGAGAACAAAAGGAGGATTTAACAGGAGTGGAGCAAAGCTTTGGAGGAGAACACCCTCCCATTGTCAACAAAGCAAGTATCCTGCTTACTGGGGCTCAAGTGTGATTGTCTCATGGCATACAACTACTGTTCCTTCAAGGTAGCCTTTTGTAATTCACATATACTTTAAACCTCATGCTGATCACAAATCAACCATGTACACACAGGCACACACAGGCACAGGCACATGCACATGCACAAGCACACAAACACAGACACAAACAAATAGATCAAGTGTTCTCATTACTGGACTAAAATGCCTTAATCACAAAATAAGAGTGGACGAGTAAAAGCATTAGCAATTAGAACAGCACTAGATGCCAAGTCAGAAATGTCTGTAGTTAGAGGCTGGTGAGACGGTTCAGTGGTTAAGTGTGTTTATTGTTTTTCCACAGGACATGAACTAAATTATGAGGACCTTCTTCTTGCAGCTGATAACCATCTGTAATTCCAGTTCCAGGGATCTGATGTCCCCTTCTGGCTCTCATAGGTACCTGTGCATACCTGCACATACACACAAGCAGATACACTGCACGTATAATTCTTTTAGTAGTCTGTAGTTCAGTCATTCTAGATAATTAGCTTGAATACTAATAAGTTAAATTCTCAAGTTCGGTCCTAATGCCTGAATGGATGCCAACTCCAACAGATCTAATTTTATGTGCCTTGTAAGAAGCTCAATTCTCTGAGTATTCACACAGAAGAAGACTCAAAGATTGGATAAGATGTTTTATGACAATCCAAAACAAAGCAGCAACAACTGTGTATGACGCATCAAAACATACAACACATATTTACAAAACCTACAGTGAGAGCCAGGACAGAATTAATACAAATAGTGCCAGTCTCACGTCTTCCTTTTATCAGTGGATGGATCGTTCAATCAGACTTTCAAAAGATACAAAATTAAATTGCACCCCGAACCTGTGAAATTATCATCATAATACTCTACACAAAGACCATCTATGGAATCTTTTTGTGACGATGCAATAAACTACAAAGTAAGACTCAATAGATACTTATAAAACTGAATTTATGATAATTATATTTTCTAAGATCCTACAGTAAGATTAAGAATCACAAGCAAGTAATGTTTAGGTTCTATTTAATTATATTAAAATAAATATCACCTTTCAGTAATTAATGTATATATCAAAAAAGTCAAAAGATCTCAGATAACCAATTTATATCACATCTCAGAGGACGAAGGGAAAAAAGAAGAAACAAATCACTAGAAGGAAAATATCATGGATATTAATGGAAGATACATGAAGAAAGCCATTTAAATTATTAATAATTTGGAAAATTGATTCTTCTCGAGGTTAAAATAAAAAAAAAATCCTTAAGTTGACTAAGAAAAGGAATTTAAATAAAACTGAAGTAAGATCTGAGACCAAAACAAAGAAGACATTAAACTGATATCCCAGAAAAACAAAGGTTATCAGGGATTAATCAACACATTGGTACACAAACAAATTTAATAAACCAGAAAACATGGATCATTTCCCAGAAACATTTACTTCACTAATATTGAATCATGAAAAAATAAACAATTTTAACATCCCAATAACAAATAATGAAATTGAATCAGTAATAGTCTCTGAGCAGATAGATAGATAGATAGATAGATAGATAGATAGATAGATAGATAGATAGATAGATGCATAGATAGATACATAGATAGATACATAGGTACATAGATGATAGATAGATAGATAGATAGATAGATAGATAGATAGATAGATAGATAGATAGATGGCTGGATGAATGGATGGATGGATAGATGTCCAGGCTCGGAATAGAAGGATTCATTGTTGACTTCCACCAAACATTGAAAGAACTATAACGAATGTTTCTTAAATGTAAAGCAGAAAAGTAAGGGCATGTTGGTCTCATTATACAAAGCTGACCTTACTTTGATATGCATTCCAGATAATAATAACAAGATGAAAATGTCCATGATTAATATCAATGTCCATGTCCTCAACACAGTGTAAATGACCCAACTTTATACCCATAAAAAGATCATTCACCACAACCAAGTGGTAAGCATGATGGTTTCAAATTGATAATATCCTTTATCATGCAAAAACATCAAAGACAAATATCACATGATTAAAATATACATAGAAAAAGTATCTGGTAAAACTCAACAAACATAGTAAATATACAGAAGAAATTAGATTTAAAGTAATACAACCAAGTCATAATTTTGTGTGTAGAGGCTCACAACAAGGTCAGATATCCTTTCCATGGCTCACCCAACTTGACATAGGCTTCCTCACCGAACCAGAAGCTTGCCTCTTTTACTATTCTAGTTGGCTAGCAAGTTCTGTGCATCCACATTGTCATGGCTACAAGCAGATGAATCCATGCCTGTCTTTTCATGAATGCTGGACATCTGAATCTTCACGAGTGTAGAGCAAGCACTATTATACACTAAATCATCTGCCCAGCCCTAATAAAGTTAATTTGCATATAAGAAATGAGAATACAGCAAGGGTTATACTTAACGTGGAAGAAGTGAAAGCATTCTCTTAAACTCATAAACAATACAGTCAGATAAGACAATGAAATAATTACAATCCAAACTGAAGGAAGTCTAATCACCAATGTTGAAAAATGTCATGATATATATATATCAAAATTTATGATTCAAATCAGGGTTAGAGATATGGCTTACTGGATATAGTCATATGATACTCTTGCAGAAGATGAAAGTTCAGTTCCCAGCACCCATGTAAGGCAATTCGCATATACTTGTATTCTTACAACACACACACACACACACACACACACACACACACACACACACACACACACATATAGACATACACACGTAAATAAAACTAAAATAAATCTTTTTAAAGGTAAATTTTAAGAGTCATCATAAATACCTCATTAAAAAATGTACCAGACATAATAAAGACGATCAGCCCAATTTCAAGAACCTATGAAGCTGGCTGCACTTGTATTTATCAACAGTAAGTAAAACAGAAAGTTGAAAGTAACTTTTTCTATCCAAATTAATCTATGATTTAGTGTAATTGCTATCAAAACACTGAAGGAATTTCTTTAAAGAAGTAGAAATAAACAACTCAAAAATTTGTGTGCAAAAAGCTGAGCAGCGAATGTCATCTTGTCATCTTGAGCAAAGAGTGAAGCAAGAAACACTATAATATCTGTTACCAAAATGTACAGTAGACTGCAGTGATTAGAAGACCATGACACTGGAATAAACATGGACACCAACAGAGCAGAGAACCACAGCTAACTCATTAACAATGGTGTTAAAAAGGCATTGCAGAGAAAGGAAAGTCATCTCAATAAATGTTGCTGAGAAACTGGACCACCGTGCGTAGAAGATGGACATTAGGTCACTACTTTCCACAAGTTTCAGAAATGAACTCAATGTGGAGAATATTTAAACATAATACCTGAATCTATGAAACTCCCAGAAGACAACAGAGGAAATGCATTAGTCATCAGAGGCAAGGGAGCTGGTGTTTCCTGAGAAGCAACAGAGGATGAGGCAGACAGGCTCATACGAAGCACACATGTTAGACAAAGTGAGCAATGGGACAGAAGAGGACATGAAACCTGCTTGACAAGTGACTAATGTGCAGAACATGGAAGGAACTCCACTAACAACTTCTATAGTGAAAACACCAAAACTATGCAAAAGAACATGGTATCAAATCTTAGAAGACATATAAATGGTCCACAAGCGTATGAAAGAAGTGCTCAATATCATGGGTCATCATGCAATCAAATGTGAAACCCACAGTGAAGTGTCAGCTAGCTCCAGGAGCATGGCTGTAATCTCCAGCCCAAACGTCAACAACACCATTTTGCCCTTTGCCAAGAATGATAGATCTAACATGAAAACCTAGAAACAAACAAAGGAATCAAAAAAACTCTTTTGGAATAGTAACGAGAAAGTTAAGGAAGAGTGAATTAGCCAAAGCTATGAAAACCTGTATAGCTAAAAGTATAAAAGTATTGAGAAAATAGAACATTTATACTCAGGAAAACAGGAGTTGCTCTCAAGTGAATGAACAAAGGTCCTTAGAAATGGCAGAAATGATGCAAAATTAGATATCCAAACATTTCTACTGTAAAATATTTTAAATATATCAAATTGTCATATTTTCATTTCATCTGAATTTCTTAGTTACCTAACAAGAAGTCTGATAACGGATGGAGTGCTGAGCATGATGCTAGACAGGTGTAATCCTATCACTGAAGAGGCTGAGACACTGGGACCACTGAGCGTCATAAGCCAGCCTGGGTTATTTATAATTGGGGCCACAGCCTTCACCAGAAAAGTAAAATCCTACCTTAAAAATAAACTGAAGTGAACTAAAAGGAAATAAAAGAAAGGAAGATGAGTATGTTGAAATTTTAATAAAAATTGTAATGTGAGATATTTGCCTATAAGCTAGCAATATGACAAGTTGTTGCTTAGGACAAAGACAGACATGGCTCAATTTCTAATACTTTAGTTTGACAAGTTTCAGTAGTTCAAAGAACTGAGTTGAAACTTCTATTTTTATTTATTTACTTAAAATCTTTGCCATTGCATGAATCTTATTCTTGGAAAGAATTTACGTCAAGCACGGAAGGATTTGGTATGAGATGAAAAGTCTTTAATAAAATTATAAACATGTATCTTTACAATATCCAATAAAATTGATGTTACAAAGATATTATTACTCTATTAGAGTTATGAATAAGCAGTACATCAAGAATGATCAAATAGTTTCTTGCTATCTTGATTTTTCAGGAGTAGACTCTGATACTTATCTTCAAAATTGCCTTTTGTCTAGGATGTGGAAACATTACTCTTTGGGAGCAGATGGCACATGTGTTAAATCCATAGCTAGTCTTTCAAATTTTCAATTATACACAACTGTAACCTAATATTTATAGCAATCTCTTAGTATTCAGCTTTGTTGTGATTTGTGAAACAGTACTTTGATATTTAAGATAACAACATTTTTTCTAGTAGAGCTTCACTTATGACTATACACCTCAACTGAACAATAAATAAGAGTAGTTTGTTTTCAAATAAACATCATGTAACTTCATATATTATTTGTTCATAAAAAATATTCTAAAAATTCCTAAGGGAAAATAAAACCAGGAAACAGTAAAGTAGTCATGATGAGGAAATAAAATCATATCTCATTTTAATACCTTAATCATGATAGACGTGAAAACAATATCAAATTCTCTGTTTATGTACTAAGGATAAAATTTTATTTTCCATTTCCCTCATTTAAGTAAGTTCTTTAAAAAGTTTCTTTTATGACAAAATAGCAATGTTTTTAAGAAAAATAAGATGTATGCTTTTTAAAATGAGTTTGAGAAAAATTTCTCAGGTACTATGCAAAATTGCACAGCAAAGGAAAGAAAAAGAGACCAATTAAGCCAAAAAGCATGTGCTTTTATTATAAAACAAAAGAAAATTTCAAATATAAAAGATTAAGTTCAAATGATTACGACAAAATACAAGTTCATCATAACAACTCTATTTACTTTAAAGGGATATTCACTCAAGTTGGGTAGGACAAAACCCCATTAAGATTTTATAGATTAAAAGAGAAGAGAGTTCTGCTAATACTAGATATTTGAGTTAGTTTATTATTTATCTGTTTTGTTTTTTCCAGTGTTGGGATTACAGAAATAACCCCAATTAATACGTCTACCTTCTTTGCCAGTACACAACAATTTCTGTTTATCTTTCTAATGTTAAAAAGATCTATAGTTTATATAAATGTAACTTTGTAAAAAAATTGTAGATACTTAGTTATAAAATATGAACTTGTGCCTTGTTTATGATCTTATTAATCCAAGACTTTTAGTATTTAATAGAGGTTCATCTTCCTGTGGTGGTTGGAATATGCTTGGCCCAGGGAGTGTCATTTTTAGGAAGTATGGCCTTGTTGGTGTAGGTGTGGTCTTGTTGTAGGAAGTGTGTCACTATGGGGGTTGGCTTTGAGATGCTCCTCCTTCTTGCCTGCCAAGTTTGCTCCTGGCTTTCTCTGGACAAAGATCTAGAATACTCAGCTCCTCTTATGTGCATATGTACATATATACATATATTAATCATATACTACATATTAAAATATGTTTAGAACTTTTGAAAGGAAAATAACAAAATTAATATAAAATTATGTAGAACTTTGGTAACAATATTTTTTCAGTATAAGATGTATTTATTTCTATTTTGTAGTGCTTAGAAGGGGTACATTTATATTCTTATGAGGATTTCTTTGTTATGTTTATTGATGCTGGAAGGATGTTGATGAGTTTGTGTACAGATCTCCACAGATCCCCATAAGGGTACATTAGAGACTGTAGTGCTGGAATTATAGGAAAGTGTGAGGCAGTAGTGATGTAGTGGTGGGAACCATGCTCCAATCCTTAAAAGATCATGAAGCTCTAATAATAACTGACCTATCTCTCAAATCCTCATGCGAATATTTGCAATGTTATAATTTAGGGATCATAAGGTAACAATGCACAAACATAGAAAAGCAAAGAAAGAACAAATACAATCCTCAGTTATGATAGATCAATAAACAATGTGCAATCAGAAATTATGCAGTTTTAGGAGGTAGAAGGGTAATTTATTAGAAATTGTGACTCTGAAATAATTCGTTCTATGCTAAAATTCAAGGATACAATAATTTGTTTAGCTTTATTAAACAAAGACAGATTTCATTTCTTGTTCTTAAAGTCAATTATGCAGTAATGCTATAAATTAACTGAAACTATTATGAAAGACCTATATATCAGCTGCAATAAACCAAGTGATAGTTCTCTTTGTAAATATAATGCCAAACATAAAACCAAACAGCAAACGATATTTATTTGAAAACTGTTACTGATACGACAGATACACACCAGAACTTATTGGTTGAAGATAAAACCAAACCACAAGAGAAACAATGTTAGTGTCTTATATGCTTTTATTATACAATAAAAGAGGAAATTTTTCAAATTGTACATGGCTACTCTGGCATGGGATCATAACCAAAATCCTTTTAGGTCTTTGTGATACAGCTGGAGTGATACACCTTTAGTCCCTCTGGCTGGAACACAGACATGGTCTTAGTACACACTTTTAGTACAAACAGTATAGGTAAAGTTAGTTTGCAAAAGGATGCAGCCATGTTTGAAGTGACATCTAATTTAGAGGCAGACAAAGTGATGAATTAGAGAAAGATTTGACAGAATGAGTAAGAGATGGTATATGCCCATCTCTCACTAGGACAGGAAAGGTGAGCAGTGATTTAAGAGAGCAGTGCAGAGAGAAGGAGAGAAAGGGAGAGAGAGAGAGCTAGAGGAGAAAGTTTTACGAGGACAGGTTTGCGAAAACAGGTAGCAGGAGGTGAGGACAGAATAAGCCAAAAAATGAAAAGGGGCAAGAACATTAGAACAGATTGCATGATTTAGTTTGAGTCCAAGAAGAACCAGTCAGTCATAAGTTGAGAGAAGGCAGCTTGAATCAATCATCCAGGAGAAGAATTTAGACCGAAATAGCTGAGTTGAACCAGCTAGCCAGAGTTTAGAAAGAGTTATAAAGGGTGAGTTTATTCATCACTAAGCTGCTGAGATGACAATTACATCTATTGAATAAAAGCTACATTTACAAAAATGATTTATAGAACGGCGAAAAGAAAAAAAATGTCATGTTTATTGTACTTTAAAATTTTTCAATTCAGAAACCATCCTATCTCAAAAACTATAGGATAGAAAGGGTAGTAGAGGTTATATCAATATCAGTTTTTACATATAACTAAACAGAAATAATGTAAAATTTTTCAATTAGTCATTTTATAATTAACTGTGTTAATAGGGGAAGTAAACAAGACAATGCTAACCATATTTAATTGCAGATATTAATAAAAGCACCGCTGTATCAATTCACTTCAGCCACTTATCATGATATACTTTGAAATAGACACATGATTTATGTATCCTGTAAAAGATTTAATAGTAAATTAATGTTGAAAGTTAAGAAACTTGATGAATCTGCTTTGTTAATGCATTTGTTAAAACCACCTCTAACAGATAAGACAAAGCTGTGCAAACCTTTATTATTTGTGTCTTACATAATCCTCATGAAATAAGGGAACTCATTTTCTCAATATCATAAAACAGAAACAAACAAACAAACAAACAAACGAACCCACAAACGCCTTTAAGCTAAAGTCAGTGGCTATTGCTGTATATAAAAAGGCCCATGGAGAACTTCCGCACTTCTGCTCAAGGAGATGCAAAGCTCGAAGAGAAAAAAATTTAACACAATTTTTAAAAATGTAAGGAATGGACATAAGTTGAAAACCACTCTTGGTTTGTGTCTCTATCTTAAACTCCCTTGGCAACCTACTGCCTAATTTCTATCTGTAAATTCAACCTTGATCTTTCTCATTCTTATAAAATTCCACTCTCCATACTGGTCAACCTACAAAGATCTCTACATTACTCTTTTAGTTTCCTTTTCATTCTGTCTTGCTCAGCCACAGGGCCTCTTTAAAACTCTATCTGCATTTTTAGCAGACTTTGGAAACCATAATAGGTAGATAAACTGCACTATATGAAGCATGAATTTGATATATTTCAGAAATTATGTGTGTTGTTAAAAACAAAACAAAACAAAAAGCAAAAACCAGACTTGTGAACAAGATTGAATGTCCTCTACAACCTTTGAATGTTTCTGTCACCTTTTAGTCCGACCAACACTAAACTGTTGCGAGTCAGTATGGATTTATTTCAGATTTATTTTAAGATGATTAGTCACTCTGGGTGTTACCTTTCTGAGTTTCCTTTCTAATTCAGCATAAGTACTTTGAGATGAACTCATACTGTAGTATGTGGTTTGTACAGTACTTACTATTCAAGCTTAGGGACCATAGGCTGAACATAGTATCAGTGTGTGCAGTCACTTCTTATTTGTGTTTATTTGTATAGATAATAATTATCCTTTGATAAAAATACTTTTCTTTCCTCTTTTAACTTCTCTTTCAGTTGGTCTTCTGTGTGGATTTATGTTGAGACTGAATTAATTGATTTACTTGTTTATAAAACATTCACATGTTCATATGTTCATAGCATATTGGGCAGTAGGATTTTGCTATACATGAATGAAGGTAATGTTGACCCATTCAAATATCTTCTGACTTTTGGATTGTCCTTTGATTATTCTTGGTCTTTTGTAGTTTGATATGCATTTCAGAATTTTAATATATTTCTATTCCTAAAAAATCAGTGTGATAGTATTTCACTTTTGATCTTTCTTACTGTACAGATCAGGCTGGGAGAGCTGACATCTTGAAATCTTCTAGTCCAACCTCTACTCTATGCATTAATCTTGGCTGTATTTTACAGCTTTGATCTTAAGCCTTAGATATTTTCATTAGATTTACTCTTGATTTTATCCTGGTTTCAGTGATATCATAAATGAGAGTTTTAAATTTGTTTTAGTTGGTCTTAATACAAAAACATAATTGTTTTATTATATAAAATTAGTATCCTGTAATTTTGTTAAGCTCATTTTAGAGGGTACTTTAATATATTTTCTTACACTCTCTAAATTTCTCACATTGCAATCAGAACATAAAAGTAATTTGACATTTCTCATCTATTCATTCCAGATTCATTTTATCCCCCTTTCTTATCTTGTTCAAATAGCTAGACTATCTCTTTAAAGTGAATAGAGTCCTAAGGATGCGCATCTACTTCTGCTCCTGATCTTACATAGAACGCAATCATTTATCCCCTCATGAATCCTCAACAGTTATTTTTATTACATAATTTTCTGACAGGCTAAAAAAGTTCTCTTCTATCCTAGTTCTATGACAGTATCTATTAAATAGGAAATATATGTTGGAGTTTGTCAACTGCTTAATCTGCATGTGCTGAAGTGATTAGATGCCAACTATATGATGAGTTCTATGCGTTGAGTTGATGATGCTATCCCAACCACCTATTGCACAGATAACCCTCTCTTTATCGTGATTACATATTTTAGAGTACAGTTTGTAAAAATATATACTGAAATTTTACATTAATATTCATAGTGTATATTTGCCTCCATTTTCCTCTTGAATTTGTCCTCTCCAATCTTTACTTTGTTTAGAATGCATATCATTTCTTCCTATTTGGTAGAACTTAAACCAGTAATTCTACCTGTTCTTATGTTTTTCAATGTGGAAAGAATTATAAATATATCATTTCTGTGACAGATAGAGGTACAATCAGGATATAAGGAATTCTCCAGGACATTTTGTTAGTTCATTCTTTTAAGTAAATTATACATTACATCTAAATTAGTAAATTCACTGGAAAATAAGTTCATGATATTCTTGGGTGGTGAATATGCTTCATATCTGCAGTTTCACAGCTCTCAAGGCAGGTGTAATCTACGGGTATTATTTTGTCAAAGATAGATCTGAGGGACATTTTTCAACTGTGTTGATTTCTCAGAGCCAACTTCTGATTTCTCAATTCTGTTTATGTTTCTGCTTTTTAAGATCCATTCCAGCTTTGTTGTTCAGTACAGTTTTTGCTTAATTTGAAGTTCTTTCCCAGCTTCTTAATGTCAAAGGTAAGCTACTGACTTGAGTCTTTTTATAATAGATGCATCCTCTTTACTGTTTCCTTTCCAGATGGGCTTTCATCATTCTGGAGTCTCCAGTTGAGTTCTTATTCCACAATTTTCTTTAGCATGCTTTTCACTTCCTTGAACAGGACAACCATCTTAAGGGATAATCTACATATACAGCCACATATTTTGTCCCAATATGTGTTTGTATACATATATGTATCTGCATACATATTATTTTTACATAACATATATAAAAATTAGTATCCTATACATGCATATATGCCTTATCATTTATAATAAATAACATTATGTATGATATACCACATACACATGTATGTGCATATGAATATATAGCACATATAGGCATGTATACATATATACATGAATATTTGACATGTGGTTACGTATATATATGCAATGTTTTGCATATATGATCTTAGTTACATATTCAATAATCATAGAACATATCCTAATGTAGGCTTAAATTGCTGAGTAATAGTAACAAGCATCACCAAAAAGAGATGATGTCTATAGGAGGAGACTTTACAAGCAGAATAATGTGACAGAAATAGCTACTATCTGCTAAGGGCACTCACTACACACAGAGCTTGCATGATGTTTTGTATCACCTGGCATCTTGGTACCACCCTGTGGAGCACAAAGAAAATCATTATTTTGGAAATAGGAGACTATTTTTAATAGATAAAGTTGGCATAGGCTACACAGTCTGCCCATAATTCTACAGCTAAATGTGGGAAGTCAATTGCTTCATCTCTGGTCCTTTAGATTTCAAAGACTTTCTACAGAAAGAAGAAAAATATGATTTTTCTTTTTAATTTCATCCTCTCCTTGTCACTCTATGGCATTTGTTCAAATTTGTTCAGTTTTCATTACCTGTAAGCCTCAAATTCAATTGGAAGAAATCTTTCATCACGACTTTAACCGTATCTTCCCCATATAATAGGAGAAAATTCTACCATCCGTGAAAATTGCTTCCTCCAATAGAGCATGTCCTCTGAAAAACTGTCTTCTTAGAGAGTGAGGGAAATTATGGAAGTGTCTGTGCTAGATACCACACATTTTTTTTTTCTGGAGTCTAGTTTCCCTCTGCAAGCTTCTTCCAGTGGGTTTGAAACTATTTACTGCTTTATGGCTCAGTACTTGCTTTCCATTGCAAAACATCTAAGAGAACGGAAGGCAAGAGTGTTTGTAGGTTTCTGCACCTTTCTATGCTATATTAGGAACTGAGCAAAAGCGGAGACCTGATCATTAAAATGCTACAGGGTAGTTAGGATCTCTTATGTTTCACAAACTCAATTATTACAAATCCCACAGGCACCTGCACTATCTTTACTAAGTAGTTATCTAACATCATACCTCATACAGTGTTCTATAAGCCCACAATACCAGTCTTGCATCAAGAAACCATTTTATTTTAATTTCTCTCTACAATATAAATAGCACTGTTTTATATCTAAAAAATACGATGGTCTCATTACTGAGGCATATTAATTATTCACACAAATTCTCTCTTGAAATATTTTTCAACTTTTAGTTATACATATATGTGTGGTTTTGTTTGTTTGTTTGTTTGTTTGTTTTTTTCATGAGTGCAGTGCTCATGAAGGCCAGAAGGGCAATAGATCCCTTAAGGCTGATGGAAAAAGAGGTTGTGAGTCCGTCTATATGATATGGATGTGAGAGGACAGGGGGATGAGTCAGGCTGAGGTGTATGATGTGAAGCTCACAAAGAATCAATAAAAAGCTAAAAAAAAAAAAGAGTAAATGAATAAACAAACAAGCAAAAATACCTGCTCATGCAAATCTCCATTTTTGAAGTGAATCTGAGTCTACTTGTGGAGGCTTGATGACTCAGGCAGGGTAGGTGCACACTAGGGCGCTGAGACAGGAGTGGGTGGGCAGGTAGGGGAGTTCCCCCATAGAGGCGTGGGGACGGAGAAGGGGGTTGTGGAGGTGAAACTGGGAAGGGGGATAACATTTAAAATGTAAATAAGTAAAATAACCAATAAAAAAATGAAAAAAAAAAAAGAAGTAGCTACCATTCTGTCTATAGTTTATACCTCTATCCTTAGATTTATCTTCTAACACAGGGGTCTTGGCTGGGTAGTGATCCCTCTTTAACTGCACTCACTCTTCTCGGGTCTGCCAAAATGAAGTCTAGGCATTACAAAATTCCTCATTTGAGAGTGTCCATTGGAGACATCCTGCAAGAGGTGAAAGCACTGATAATTACCGCTATCGAAGTGTAGGGATTGTTGTATGCACTGTGGAGAGAGGCTGGGGAGGTATCTTATAAAATACAACCACTATCATCAGTTATCTAGACTGAGCTGTCAGAAATGTTGAGGCTAGGAAGCCCTTTCCTAGATGTATCATTTTAGAGTGTGTGGAAGGAAGGCTGACAGCCTCCCTGCATTCCTGAAAGAACATGTTTGTTGTCCTGGTTTTCTATACACTTACCTGAGTCTGCCCAGCTATGCCAGGTGCTACTTTTATCTCTAGAATGCACAGTTAAAAGTGACATAAGAACAAAGAATTTAAAAGAACCTTCAGCAACTGCCTAGTTCTGTCACTATTTTTTATCATAGCACTGTGTTGGTAAACTAGAGTGGGCATCATGTGAGCAACTAAAGCTGCATTCTCCACTTTAATCCTAAGTCAGTTAATACTACCAAATGACAACTGAAGCTCTCTGGTAAAAGCTACAATCCTTTTCCAGTACTATGGAAAGAAAAATAATGTTTTCTAAACACTCTTCAAATTCCAGGATTCCAGAGATAATATAACAATTCTAATTTATTGGCAATTACTGTTGAATGCATCATTTATGATACTTAGTTTCTTGCATGTTAATGCATGGGTGTTTACTTATAATAAATGACAAGTTGTGATCAAATTTAAAAAGAGTACCTCTCTAATAATGTATGATAAACTCACAAGATATTTTAATGTTGCTCTTCATATCACCTTGGATACGAAAACAATGAGAAGCCCAATAAAGGAAAGTTGGGAAGAAAAAGATATTTTCTTCCCTGGTTCAAAACACTTAAGAACACCTTCAACTGGGAACTATCATCATATCTAATTGCTTCCTCTTCCTCCAGAAGAGGCTTGCTATTATATTTAAGTATTTTCATCATTGTGAATGTTCCATGTTCTCACCCTAAATTATTCACATAATGTTTTTCCTCCTCAAAGCTACCATGGAGTTTGGAAGGGATGCTGTTGAGAATCTCAGGGCTTGGAATTAATCAACATGATTTCAACATTTTCTTCAATGAAATTTTAAAAACTGGATGTGAATCTAGTGCTGAAATAGGTTAGTAAACAATAAACAAAATAAGAAATTCCTATTCATTAAACCAAATAGAATAATTTGTAGAACAATTGGAACTAATATTTGGTGTACTGTTTTTATGGATGTAATGGGAACACCATAAAGTATAACTATACAAACATACAGAAATTAGATTATAAAACAGAAAAATAAAGGTAATATTAAAACTAAAAACATTAGATTACATTAACAATAAAAATGAGAATACTTATTGATATATTTTAAATGAATTTTCCCTGTACATATCATTGTAAATTTAATGCATAGTTTACTCATGAATAATTTACATAAGTGAAAGTTTTATCATATAGAAGATAGACAGAATTTCAAATGTAGTAGTTCATTGCCCAGTTTTCTAAAAATGCAAACTTTAATAAATACTATAAAAGGAGACTTATTATTGACTTCATACTTCTACAGTTCACACATCTAAGTAATTTTAAATCCTCCCTTGCAGCTAGAAAACCATTTATATACATTAGAAATAAGGTACATCGCTGGGCAGTGGTAGCACACACTTGGGAGGCAGAGGCAGGCAGATTTCTGAGTTTGAGGCCAGTCTGGTCTACAGAGTGAGTTCCAGGACAGCCAGGGCTATAGAGAGAAACCTTGTCTCAAAAAATGCAAAGAATGCAAAAACAAAAAAAAAAAAAGAAAAGAAAAGAAAAAGAAAGAAAGAAAGAAAGAAAAGAAAGAAAGAAAAAGAAAAAAGAAAGAAAGAAAGAAAGAAAGAAAGAAAGAAAGAAAGAAAGAAAGAAAGAAAGAAAGGAAGGAAGGAAGGAAGGAAGGAAGGAAGGAAGGAAGGAAGGAAGGGAGAGAGAGAGAGAAAGGAAGGAAGGAAGGAAGGAAGGAAGGAAGGAAGGAAGGAAGGAAGGAAAGAACATCTTTATTAGCTGTTAGGGGAAAGTGTGAGGCATACTATATGAACTAAATCTTTTTTTTTTCCATTTTTTATTAGATATTTAGCTCATTTACATTTCCAATGCTATACCAAAAGTCCCCCATACCCACCCACCCCGACTCCCCTACCCACCCACTCCCCCTTTTTGGCCCTGGCGTTCCCCTGTACTGGGGCATATAAAGTTTGTAAGTCCAATGGGCCTCTCTTTCCAGTGATGGCTGACTAGGCCGTCTTTTGATACATATGCAGCTAGAGTCAAGAGCTCCGGGGTACTGGTTAGTTCATAATGTTGTTCCACCTATACGGTTGCAGATCCCTTTAGCTCCTTGGGTACTTTCTCTAGCTCCTCCATTGGGAGCCCTGTGATCCATCCATTAGCTGACTATGAGCATCCACTTCTGTGTTTGCTAGGCCCCGGCATAGTCTCACAAGAGACAGCTACATCTGGGTCCTTTCAATAAACTCTTGCTAGTGTATGCAATGGTGTCAGCGTTTGGATGCTGAATATGGGGTGGATCCCTGGATATGGCAGTCTCTATGCATATAGACAAGTAGATTTGAAATCAGTATAACTAGAATGATATTATTCACAAAGAAAAACTACTTATTCACATATTCAGAGAAATTATCCAGGTTAGTACACAATGGAGAATACACAGTGATCTATTTTTAGCTTATATTTTCCTAGATTGTCTCTAGAGAATTTGAGAAATACATGGTGGAACTAAACCTCACACCAACACTTGTTATAGTTTGTCATTTTATAATGCAATGCAGAGACTATATTAAAATAGCTAAAAATTTCAAGTTAAAAAATGAATCTAATTTTATCCACTATATTGACTATCATCATGGAAAACTCACAGAAAAGTAAAAAGTTTAATACAAAAGTAATTGCTTTCCTATATATCTTTGCATATATGGCTATATACATGTAGGTAGATATACACATAACCCATACACACAGCAGTGAAATATATGCATGTTCATATATAAAAATGTTTAAATATGCACATATATATATATACATATATATATATACCTTCTTAAAATGCTAGTAAAAAAACATCAGAACCATAATTATGTGGAAAAGGAGTTTGGAGAACTACAGGAAATATATGACAATGTAAAGTGACTTGAGATAATGAATTACATGGCAAAATAACGATTTCAAGAATTCCACCATGAACCTACTAAATAAAAATAATATGAATATTTATTTAATATTTTCTAGGGAGTATTTCCATATAAAACAATCTGGTAAAATAAATTTTATGATAATTTTTAAGAAAATAAATTTGTTATTATACAATCAAAATGGCAACACAAATGTTATTTTCTGAGAAAAATAATTCAGGTATTAATAAATGCTAAGAGATTAATGAAACTTTGTACAGTCAGTAAAATTATGAACAAGCAATGAAAAGGAATATGTATAACAGTTATTAGAAAATACAGAACTCATACAAATAGAGGAGTTTGTGAGTATCATTGGTGATCACAGAGGTAAATGTAAAAAGAGCAGGGGATACATTTACCTATAACTAAAAGAGATTACCTTCAAATAAAACCTTTAAATGAAGAAAAGAGATGAAATGTAACTAACTCTACATTGTAAATATATTAAGATAGACACAAGTTCAAAAATTATCCCTAAATTTGTTTATTCCAAATAACAAAAGTAATTTTTAAGGAAAATAAAACAGAATTAATAATATTATACACTAACATTTTCTTGTGTGAATGTCCAGTGTCACATAGGTTTCTTTCAATAAAGTCAATGAAATGCAGCATTTCAATATATTTATATTAGTTATTTAGTATGCTAAAACTATACATAAGCTCCCTAGAAAATAATAATACAAAGTACATAAAGGTGTGTGTGTGTGTGTGTGTGTGTGTGTGTGTGTGTGTGTGTGTGTTTTAAAAGGGCCACAACAAAAGTTAATGAAACCTAGGGAAATTGTTTACTTTAACCCTCAGTGAACTAAATATTATAATCTTTCAAGACAAATATTGGGAAACTTTTTTCAAAGAGAATCTACATTTACAATGCAATTAGAAGAAGCAAAATTTGAAGGTATAATCATTTCCATCTCTGGGTTGGGATTTTAAGTTCCTATTGAATAATGACAAGGTGTAAATTACTGGCTTTAGAGATACCATGCTGTTTTAGAATGAGTGAATTCACTCTGGTAGGAATGGCAAATATTAAAGAAGCTATTTGCTCATCCTTTGTCTTATCTTGACCATATGAGGATTTTAAGGGGATGAGTGTTAATTAGGAAGATTTGAATAGGATTTTTACAACTCAGTTTACAGAAGCTGTGGAAAGAAGAAGAAAACAAATATGAGGAGATAATGAATTAAGCCCAGAAGAGGACTTCTTGGGCGGAGTCCTAAGAGAAGAGACCAAGGAATGAGACTGCTGATTATTCAGTATTCTGTGAGAGTTTTAGCTCTCATTCTATGAGCATGGGATCCCAGTAAAGTACTTTACATATACTAGAAAACAATTTAGTGTAACCTGTCTGGTTTCAAAGCACATTGTGTGGATCTTACGAAGAACACGCAATAGAACAATTGACCTGAGACAAAGGAGAGAAAGAACATGATGATGATGATGGAAGAGATGCATGCTGAACTTGAGAGACTTTCAGAGGTTGGAAATCAATAAGGATTTTGATAGTCTCCAGTGTGGTCCTTGGCAATCTAACTTCCTCTGATGGATACCTTCATTCAAAACTTAAATACAGAAAGAATAGGAGGTTTGAAAAATAAACTAACTTTTAGAATAGAGTTTAAGGAAATTTTTGATATTAGAATTCAGATAACAAAGTTAGAAATTGGTTCATGTGAATGTATTATGTAGTAAAAAACAGATATACCTTGTTTATACTCAGGAGATAAATTACAATTTTTCTGATATGTAAAAAATGAAGTGGGGAAGACCTGGGAGGTATTTAATGGCATATGAGAAAAGTTGATGATTATTCTCTGAGGAAAGCATACTATTTTATTCAGGTAGAAAATATTTGATCTTGCAGAATGATGTAGGGAGAAACAGTCTTATATTGAAAAGTCCAAAGAAGAGAGCATTTGAACGAGGAAGAGAAGACATAGAGTTTAATAATGCCAAAATATTAAAGGAAGGCACAGAATTGAAAGTTATCAAAGTAGTGACAATGAAGCCAGTGCTAAGCTTAACAAGAAGGGCTTTGATTATTGACAGGCTGTGTTCCCAGATCATCTTGTCCTGAAGATTTGAGTGACTGATGGGAAAATCCAACTGAGGTAGAACCTTCTTGGATAGTTCTCTAACTAAGGGTAAGAAGGGACATGAAAAAAAAGAAGAAGGTTTTAGTTTAGGGAAAGGAAGTTTGCTGTTGATTTTTAGCAGAAAGACTCAAGTTTGTTTTAAAATCTGTAGGAATCATACACTTTTGTGTTTGCAAATGAAAGATCATGGGCCACATCTTGTCTGTAAATAAGCTCTGTTGGCCAACAGATGTCTATGTTCTTTGCAAAGTGCCTTTTTTTTCATACTACATGGGTGAAGTAACCACAGAACACACGGGGTTCATAGCTCTAATCATTTACTACATTGTGCTAGTAGGATTAGATATAGATGAATATATCTATATATTATATATAGAGATATAGATGAATCCATTTGACTTTATATGAAAGAAAAGAGTAACTAATAAAAATAGTAAAATACTAATTTGAATGCCAAAGCAGAAAGACAGAAACACTTCTGAAGACTCTGGTACTATTAAAGATAGGGGGAAAGTACATCTAAATAATTCATTTTAAGTAGAATACAAATGCCTTCAAGTTTATTTTATAAATCTATAAACTTGAAACCCATTAGCAATTGTGGTAAGAACCAATTCATAAAACGACACAAAACCGTGACTGAAGGAACATAACACCATAAAGACTAAAATATATCTAATGATCCAACAGTTTTATTCTGATTTATAAATGAAAAGATTAAAGAAGTTAATAAGACTCTTGTATATTTTGTACCACAGTAACTGTTAGAGAGCACATGACAAATACATAATTATAGAAATCTAAGAAAGAGCAATTATAATACAAACAGATTGTTGTACACTAAATTTTCAAAGGCATGAATAATTTTCTAGGAAACTATAATTCAAAATTCTGATTCAAGGAAGAACAAAAAATTCAAACTGATAATTTTTCAAATGTAACGTTTTCTCAAAAAATTAAAAAGGAGTCTGACAATGACAAATTTGTGAGGATAATTTGCACAATTCAAAGAAAACTAATTTCTTACTATTTCAACCATTCCAAAGATAAAATAACAAATGGCTAAATATAAGTCACTGATGGAGAAAGTCATATGAAGCCCTTTATTAAAACAGGCATGGAAACTGGCGAAATGGCTCAGCAGGTAGTAATGTTTGCTGCCAAGTCTAGGAACCTGAGTTCAATCCAGGGACCCACACTCTAGAAGGAAAGAACCTATTCTTGCAAGTTGTCCTTTTCCTTTGACCTCCACAGAGGTGCTGTGGAACACAGAAACACACAAACAGACAAACACACACACACACACACACACACACACACACACACACACACACACACATACACGCAAACATACTAATAAAAGGAGAGATGAAAACTTCCAATAAATCTTAGAGAGTGTTAGTCTGGAAAATAGTTGTTTGAAAAATAATTTCACTGTAAAAATTCAAATATTTTTGCATGAGAAATTATATCTATAATTTATTAAACATATACCTAAAATATGTATGAACTTGACTGGAAAATAGAAAACTAAAATTATCCCTTGCATTTGTTATCCATATTTATAAATTTGTGTTTTAAAAGTTTTATAATTGTGATAACAAAGATTTGGCTAAAAATATGTTTTGTCCACTACTGAAAAATAGCATGTTGTTCATTATTACCACATACTGAAGTAGATGAATTTTTTTGATGAATAAATGTAGACTGTATGGCAGTAAATGGAGTTAGAATAAAAGTAGGCTATATAGCAGTAAACGAACCTTGAATTAGAGGTTACATGCATTGGGAAAGGAAAAATGAAGGAGGGGATGGGAGGAGTTGAAAGGGAAAAAGCAAGGCATGGATTTGCTCAATTAATATATCAAATCCTCAAATAAATATAAAAATTAAATAAAGGCAAAATAAGATCATTTAATTTGTTACAGACAAAGGTAAAATGTTTTGATGAATATCATCTTGTTTAACATTATCTATTTAATATTATTCTGAAAGATTTAGTCAATAAATATGTAAAGAAAGTAGTTTGTATTTTTGTATTTTCTATATCGTATTTGCATATCAGATTTTGAATTAGTAATTCTAAAAGCATATAGTAAAATTAACCAATGCAATTTAATTTTTTGCTACTAATATTTATTCACATATTGTAATAAATACATTGAAGTCTTCAGGTACTGTTGGTCAGCTCCTATTTAGGTGAGAAGATGTTGGTTTAAATGGAGGCCTGTACCACAGTCATTTCCTCCACAATATTTCCTTTACACAATGAGAGTTTCTCACTACTTTAAAAGGATTTCATAGACTTGCAGACTTTTAGCTAATTTGAATGTATGTGCATTTTTGTGTGTGCATGTATATATATGTTTATAGTGTGTGTGTGTTTTCAGGTATAAAATAGAGAAATAAGCAAATTTTTATTTCAGTTGTATATATCACAATTGGCGAAAGGTACTTTTAAGCACTTATGTTGAATTCAGTTCTTATAGAAAGCATATTCGTTCATACACAATAAGCTTACATTAGTGTTCAGAAACATGTTTCTAATACACTGGACATCCGGAGAACATACAAAAGTGTCTGGAAAGCATGAATGCTTTCCCTTCCCACCTCTGAGCTAATGATGTTAGGAAAAATTAACTCTTTAGTGGGAAAACCACTCAATCTCTATTTTCCATCCTGTGTGAAAATAAGTTTTCAACTGATTAATGCCTGAAATATAAAGCTGAACATGTAGACGAAATGATCAAAACCTAACAAATCCCTGGTACATACACTATAGGAACTGCTACTAAAACAAAACAAAACAAAACAAACACAAAAACAAAAATATCCCAAAACCTGCTGTAAAGTTTAGATTTGATAGCTGTTCGGATGGCATATTGCAAAAAATAAAGAAAATAAAACCTATTACATTAGATGCAGAGAGACAAACCAGGATTGCAGATGAATATCTGGAATTTACTTATTTGGGAGCAGAAAGTGGAGAATGTGTGGTCAGACCCACTATCAAAAAAGAAAGCAAAAATAAAACCCAACAAATTAAGCAGTGAGCAAAACAAAGCTCTCAGATGGATGAAAAGAAAATTGTTAAAAATCGGTGTGCATGTAGAAAAGCTGAAAATCTTGTGAATCCTGTGGTCACATAAAAGGCCACATACACTTTTAAGTAGCTTGAAAAAAAATGAGGTAAATAGTATTATACTTTTTCTTTTGGGTCATGCTCACATACATGAGGAGGCTATTGATGATATAGCTGTGAACTAGGATCCAATAATCATATGTGTAAACATGTACATGTGGTATAGTGTAATATGTAGAGACAAGAACAAGGAGGGTAAGGTGGTCAGACTAAGTATAATAATAGGGTGGAATGCAGCTAATGGGGGTACGAGCCATAAAGGATGACCCAGAGTTCATTGATTTTCTACTTCTAAGTCTGTCATGGAGTATTATTGTTGTGATGATATGGAATTAATTCACAGAGATAGTTCTCTTTCTGTTCCATCCTGGCCAGATTCCTGGCTTAAAGGCATTTCCCACTAGGACCATCTTCTTTATATGTCTTTCGAAAATTTGGACAGGGATCTCACAGAGATATTTCTGCTTCTGCCCCACCCCAACTAGGATCTGGGCTGAAAGGCATGTGCCAGTATGCCTGTCTTCTTCATGTTTAATTTGCAGATTCTGTACAATAATGTTTTAATTATCAAACAGAGCTATTTATAAGATAGGGAACTGCATAATTGTTTAACATAAAATAATTTTTAAGAAAATTCTGAAATAAAATATAATAATAATATTCCTTATTATCCTAAAACGAGGACTTTAACGTGTCCATTTTGGTTCTTTAACCATTTAGAATTAAGTATCAGGTTTGTATTGTTTTTGACCCACATCTAAACACGTATACCTGTGTTATGATATGTTAGACGATATTTTAGAAGTAAACATCTCAATTTCCCAAGGGTTTTCTCTGTGCATTAAATTTTAATAGCTTTGCTTAATTTATTAATAATTTTATCTTTAAACATTTCAAAATAGTTCTCAAAACACATTTATTAAAGGTATGATAGATAAGAGAAAAACTTTAAGTAGACAAGTATAATTTTTTATATTCTTAGATACCTGTATCAGAAATAGGAGTACATATACAAACCCATAACACAATGTAATAAAATGGGAATATTTGCTCATATAATTAAACATTGTGTTTCAATAAAATTTCAGAGGAAATTCCAATGACAAAATAAATAGATATTTTCATTTTTTATAATAATCCTGGCCAATCTTTTATCCAGTGACTGATCATACAAAAATTCATGAGGAACATGTTATGCTCAAGATGAAGGGAAACATAATGGAATATTGACTTAAATTGATTTTTACACTATCATCATTTGAGTAAAAAGGCTCCATTTGTGGATATGTTGTCAAGGGAATTTTGACTGGCAAAATGTGTAAATTTTATATTCCATTTCCTTTCAATTTTCAAATTTGAGATCTAAGTATGCTTCATGATTTACAAGAAGATTAAAAGAAAAATAAATTCCAAATTTTAAGTAACAAAGTCTATGCTTCAGGATGGACAGGAAATAATGAGGCGAGGGAGGTAAGGTTGAGGTACAGAGTAGCCGCTCTCTGTGGATGAGAACTTACAATAGGGGGACTCTTATGGGAGAAAGGGAGGAAGGATTGTGGACCTTAAAAGGGATAGGAACCATTCAGGAAGACCCAGAGAGTCCACTAATTTGAACCCTGGGGGCTCTCAGAAACTGAAACAACAACCAAAGAATACATGGGCTGGACCTCAGCTTCCCTGCACATATATAGCAGAAGTGTAGCTTGGTCTTCATGTGTGTCCAGAATGGCGGCTATCCCAAAAGCTGTTGCCTGTAAATAGGATATGTTCTTCTAGCTAGGCTGCTGTGTCTTCTCTCCATGGATGAAGATGTGCCTAGCCTTTCAGACTTAAGTACCATGGTGGAGGGATGCCCAGGAGGCCCTTCCACATGCTCAGAGAAGTGGAGGAGGAAGGGTGTTGACAAGGATGGAGCAGTGACCATGATGTATAAAGTTAATAAGTAAAATAATAATAATACTAATAATAACAATAATAACAACAACAACAACATAAGAATTTACAGTTGGAACTGAGACCTGTAAGTACAATCAGGGGAAAGGATCGTGGGAGGCATAGGCCATCACTGCATCAACTTAGACATGGTCACAGAGTTACCTCAATGGTAGGATATCAAAGTACTCAGAGACCCTGATTAAAAGGGGTCACCTAGACGGTCATAGAGTTCCTCAAAAGAAGTGTAGGCAGGCTTCTAAAGAGATTGTATAAACAGAGGAGTGAATGTCTAACTGAAACCACTTAAAGAGAATTGCATTCGTACAATCAGTTGCCAGGTCTGATCCAGTTTACTCACTCACCTAGAACTCAGAGCCATGTGATGAACTCTGCTATCTTCCCAAAACTTCCTATCATTTAACTGTGTATTTATTTCTCAGACTTTTCCAAAGGGATCCACCACAACTTACTTAGATTTATGTTTTGAGAAATGGTAAGGGATCAGACTGCTGGCTACGCTTGGATATGGTCTCTGAAATGATGGTAATTCTTGGACATCTACAATCCAAGATCATAGTAATCTCCAGAATGAGGATTCACATGTCTATTTACTAGTGGATCCCCCATCCTTCCCCTCCTCCCTTTCCCTTCTTCCTTCCTTCCTTCCTTCCTTCCTTCCTTCCTTCCTTCCTTCCTTCCTTCCTTCCTTCCTTCCTCCCTCCCTCCCTCCCTCCCTCCCTCCCTCCCTCCCTCCCTCCCTTCCTTCCTTCCTTCCTTCCTTCCTTCCTTTCTTCCTCACAAGTATCTCATGTTCTCAGGCTCAAGTTCACAAATAGACACAGATGACATTGAACCCTGGATTCTCCGCATCCACCTCTGGAGTACTTCAGCAAACCTGCCTTGTATGATTCTAAGGGTGATTGAACCCAAGGCTTTGCACCCACTAGGTGAGCACTCTACCAATAGAGTTTCCTCAGCCCATAAAGTAGTTTTCTTTATCACTTCTATATCTCTGTCTCTGTCTCTGTCTCTGTCTCTGTCTCTGTCTCTGTCTCTCTCTCTCTCTCTCTCTCTCTCTCTCTCTCTCTCTCTCTCTCTCTCTCTCTCTGTGTGTGTGTATAAAGACACTAACCTGTGTTGCTCTTGTTTAATAACATTCATTGCTAAGTAGTCCTTATGGAAAACAAAAAATTGTTATTTTACTTTACAATATAACATATGGATGGGGAGAAAAATAGTGATGTGATGTAGACATTTCAGTAAAAGTAAGAACTTGGATTATAGTCAATAAACATAAGTATTCACATGAAGCATGAAATGTGACATATATATGCATAATTTATAGAGTTGGATATAGGGTGGATAGCTACATAGATACAAAGATAGCCATGCTCCACATTATCAGTGTTTTGGCCACCAAAGGACTGCTTATATAAGGATAACCTTATAGTATTATGTTTCCTTTGTAAAAATGAAGCCACTGATGTTTGTAATCACATTTCCTTAAGGAACCAGTTCCCAGTAGTTCTCTTTCTCCGTGTGTGATATGGACATTTATGTGATGTAAATTATTACACCTATGTGTGAGAGGAGGCATTATAGGTCAGATCAACTGTTGTCATGTTGACACTACATCAGCATTCACCTCAGAATTGTCACATTTTCTTGAAATTAGTAAGTAAGATTTTAAACCACAACCAATCTCCTACAGTTTGGTGAAATCTCCCATTTAGGGGATATAAATATGTGGGGGAATTAGAAGGACCTATCTTTTCAAGAGAATGAATTGAGAGGTAACAGTTAATGAGACTGAGAATTTATATGTTGTGTTTCTAATGCAGATCTTTTTTTAGGACAGTGACAATAAAAGAATAATAAATATTGCTTTTTTAGCAAGGTGAATAAAAGTCTCAGCCAATAGAATATTTTTAAAGTCTTGAGTAATATTAAATATTACTGTGCCTGTGCCCAAACTAAATTACAGCTCAGACAGAGGCCAGAAAAGTCAGGGTTATTATCCAGTTCAGAAAAACTGTAAGCAAAATACTTGTTTCTAAGTCAGGTGTGTTATTGGCATCATTATAACTAACAATAACAAGAAAAATCATGCGACCATATTGGATTTTGCATTTTTCCATAGACATCAAGGCTTTCACTTAATAATCAGTTATATTTACAGTGAAGGAGTGTAGGGAGTTTTCGAACAGTGCCTCATTAATCATGTCAGCCAGTTACTAGGAAAGTTATTATCCCAGTTCAATAGATAGAAAAATTATATCATGGAAAGGTCAGTTACATATTTACTTGTCCAATCTTGGTAAAGCAAAGTGAGTCAGTCTCAAATCTGAGACCGCTTTTCACCCTTTGATCTAACTACTGGACCAGTGCAATACTGGTCCATGTAGTGGGTAGCCGTCAACCTAAAACAGTCCACAGCTGACCTCTCTGCTCTTTCTTCTACAGATCTATAAACACAGAAAGAAATATCAATTTTTCTTCTCTCGTGGCCATAAAATATAAGAAATGGGAAGCATAAATTTCTATTTCCTTTTGCTTAAGTCTTTTGTAAATCACTGTCAATTGTTTATGTCAAAACTGCAAAGATCAAACTGTATATTAGTGACATCACAAACAAATTTAGGGTATGAAAAAATAAAAAATTGAGTCTAATGAATACATTTACAACACTTGTTAAATCAGTAAGAAAATCAAGAAATCAACATTTAACATTTTTCAACACTTCAAACGTGTTGCCAATGGCGATTTGAGAAGGAAAAGAGTTCTTCTAGCTGGGCTGCCTTGGCTGACCTCAGTGGAAGAGGAAGCAACTAGCTTCTTCTAGACTTGATGTACCAGGGTGGGGGAATAGGCAGGCAGGGGGAGGGGGTTATGGAGGGGGGAACACCTAATCAGGGAGAGTTGGGGGGGAAGGATTGTGGGAACTCGTGGCTGGGAGGGGGCAGGATTAACAGGATGTAAAATGAATAAATATAAAAATAAAATAAAATTATAGTAAATTTTTAATTTCAATTTGATTCATCTACTCATGTATATTTTAAAACTCTGACAAGAAAGCAGAAGTGTTATTCCTTTAAAGTGAAAGTAGACATGCAAATGAATTGGGGGCAGTTGTTTTCCCTGAATAATGCTAATTGTTGCTATTACATAAGTAATGTGTACAAAATTGAGCTTTAAACTTCAAAATCCCCTCAGTGAAAATAAAGAATAACTACCTATATTTATACTTTGAAATATGTATTTCTCTGAGAATCTAAAGAAATAACTCTCTTAAACAATTAGGTTATATTAAACATAATTTGAATGAAAACACTTTTCTATCATTTAATTCAGTGAGATTGGAAGATTCCCAAACAATTGACTATTACATAGAAATGAGCATTATACATTTATGTAGAAGCTTTAAAACTAGTGATATTCTCTTTATATTTATAGAAACTGAACAATGTTTAAAGGAAAATAAAATAAAAATTAATAAGGTGACCTGTGTGTCCAGGATTAATGATTATATTTTTGCCACTTGCCCTGACATCTGAGAAATGAGGAAAGAAAGATAACTGAGTCAAAGCCTAAAGCACACTGCCTATGAGGTGGTACTATTTTTCATGTTTCAGACTAAGTGCAGGGACAGAAAGGACCAAACAATTCCATTTAGTACATTAGTGAGATATTGGTTGTGGAGATGAATCACATAAACTAAAGTAAATTAGTGAATAGGTGTGCATATTCAAAAGAAAAGTCTGCATTATTATAATGTATACATACATAAGCATACATACTATTGTTTCAGCAACATGTATAAAACATTATGTAAGCTTAAGTATATATGGATCATTAAGGAGAGTATTTCAGAATTATATTGATGCTACACCGAAGAATAACATTTTTCCTTTTTTATTAGATATTTTCTTCATTTACATTTCAAATGCTACCCCCAAAGTCCCCTATACTCTCCCCCTGCCCTGCTCCCCAAACAACTCACTTCCACTTCCTGGTGTTGGCATTTCCCTGTACTGGGGCATATGATCTTTGCCAGACCAAGGGCCTTTCCTCCCATTGATGGCCAACTAGATATGCTACATATGCAACTAGAGACGAGCTCTGGGGGTACTGGTTAGTTCATATTGGTGTTCCTCCTATTGGGTTGCAGAAGCCTTTAGCTCCTTGAGTACTTTCTCTAGCTCCTTCATTAGGGGATCTCTGTTCCATCCAATAGATGACTGTGAGCATCCACTTCTCTATTTGCCAGGTACTGTCATAGCCTCACAAGAGGGCTATATCAGGGTCCTGTCAGCAAAATCTTGCTGGCATATGCAATAGAATATCATATATATACCACTAAAATATTACCACATATAAAAATAATGCTACAAAGCAAAATAACTAAGTTGTGTGCTATAAAGTTTACTATTTGCAGTTTGTTTTCAATGTTTTATCTTTAGTCACGATTCTTTATAATTTTTGGATGATACATGTCTCGATAGATTTTACATTTATTTTATGTGCATAACTTTTTTTTAAAAAAGTTTATTAGATTCTCTCTTACTTTACTTCCAAATCTTATGATGACAAATATTGCAATAGGGCTGAGGGGATGGCTCAGTGGGATAAAAAGCACTTGCTACCAAACCTGAAAATCTAGACTTGATGTCTTGATCCCACATGGTGGAAGGAGAGACATAATTACTGAAAATTATTATCTGAATTGCACCTGTGCATCATTGCAATAGGGCATATGTGATATTCACTATTATAGATAGATAGATAGATAGATAGATAGATAGATAGATAGATAGATGATAGATAGATGCACTGTATGCATAATACATTGTCAAAAAATTAACATCCTCATGTATATGATACAACCAAATATCTTTCTTCAAAAGAGTAAAAATATCTCAACTGTTAAATTTACTTAAACTTCATTTCTGGGCAATGAAACATTATTTTAAACTATTTAACAGGATTTTTAAAGGTGGCTTTACAGAAATGTAACAGTTACTCATTTGAAAACCATTGGTTTTGATATCATAGGAAATACTGTGATTTTTCTCAGCCTTCCTCAACCCTGATTTAATGTTTCAATGGCTTATGGAAAGCATGAGAAAAATAGCCTCATGATTTCTCTCCCTTTTAAGAATATTGAGATTTTATTAAACTGACTGGATGAATAATGCTGCTTCTAGTACCGTAGCAGGAATTTAAATTTTTAAAAGGCATTCAAGATGACTTCACATGTTTCCCTAACCAAGAGACATACTAATGTTTCATAATTTCCAGGGCTTGGTAACAGACAAGGTGCCACACTCTCCTTGATTTGCTGACACAAAAGTTTATACATGAGCAGTCAGATGAGTCATTGATGGTGATGTTGCTGAACAACTTCTAAAGCACAATACTGTCTATGAAGGCAAATTTGAAGATAGAGATTATGTGCTTTATCTAATATAGAAAAGGCAGCAAGAAGAAAAATAATGGGATTATGTAAGTCATTGAGTTGAATCAAATCTATACATTCTTAAGCCTTAGGCTTCTCAGGTTGGACTCATAGGGCACACTCCATACTTCAAACCATGTCTTCAGATGCTGTTTTCAGCAAAGCCCAGAAAAGAACTGAACCATTTTAGTCAGTTAAAAAGAAATTTTTCCTGAATTTGTCATGTCAGACCTTGTTGGCAGCTGTCACTCTTCACAAGTACCATTTTCAAATTCTAATGAAAACACTATTCACAAAGAGATTTTAATTGGATCAAATCAGACAATCGATATGTTAAAAAAGACATTCATACTTTTAAGTGCTTTCAAAGTAAGTAGCTACTTGGCAGAGTGTAAGATACAAGTAGAGGGATGCATGCCTTTATCCCTGGATGCTCATCATGCCCATGTGTAGTATATGTATTTTCTCCCAAAGGAGGGCGTTGTATGGCCACTCACCTGACCAGGCAATTTTAATAATTCAGTAGGCTGGGTATTTTTTTTCTCTTGTTATTGACAAAGGATTAAAAAGAGTGCAGTTTCTCCTCTATGTCTGTTTATTTTTATTTTATTTTTATTTTTTTGGACTTAGTCCTGTACATGACTGCAGAGGTTTTACAAAATTTACTGGTTTGAAGATTGCCTTGATGTGGGAGATGCTATGCTTGTTGAATATAATATTACTGATGGGTGAAAGTAAAAAGAAATGACTAAACCCTAACCATACTCAAAGGCCAATATGTCATAAAGATTCAAATTTGACTACATTAAATTTTAATTTATAAAAGTCCAGATTATATATTTAACTTGAAAAATGTATTACTAACATATCCTAATAATTCTAATACGACCTTATTTTCATTAGTATTAAAAGTAGTCATTACTTCTGTTGTAAACTATATTTTTCTGTTTTTCTTTCCTATCACCTTTACCTTGTTAGTAGAAATGTGTATATATGTATAAGCAGACACATGAATATATTGATGCATGCATGTACATGCTCTTTTATAAAACACACATACACATACATATTTTGTATATGACTATACAAGATATAGCCTCAATTATAACAACTCATCATGATGTTTAATTCATCAAAATATAGTTGTATTTTCTATAATTATTTTAGTAAGTACATAATGAGACAAAGACAGTAGGCCCAGATCACCTAAGAATCCTCTTTCAATATTTATTAAAAACTTGCAGCCCTAGGGAATCCATTCAGCAACCTACAAAATGCCAACTTCTAAATTGTCAACAGAAGATAATATTACTTCTCATGTCAGTAGTTTGAACTTGACCTAGTACCTTCAATTATTTAGGTCCAAAGCATTAGCTTTAGCATATACCAACTTACTGCATAGCCATGACAGACTAGAACTGTCTACACTACACACTTATTTGAAAGTATATCGTTGGAATACCCAAAATGTAGAAAATATACAGATATGCCATCATCCATACTGAAATTTTCCCTAGTGGTAACACTGTTAACATTGTGGGATGGATGTTTCAAACAAACTTTAAGGACTTCACAGTTTAAGCACTTTGAATGAAGAATATTGCAGACTCTTTTCATTGACTTTCATGTTTCAATGGCACTGCTTTAAAGCATGAAGGACAAAGTAGAAACTATTTCTTTTTCCTGTATTCACATAGGCTAATTTTGTAAATGTCTTTACTTTTGTCAGTTGAAAAAGCAAATCTTGGAAGTACTATATATTCAAAGGTTTGTTCCTCATAAAACCTAAGGGTCAGATGTATATGTATATACAAGTATCATCCATGTGATATGATTAATGAGAAAAATTGTGTAAGATTTCAAAAGCTGTTTGGAAAACGAACAATTGCAGTTGTTTATAAAAATCTTCTCAAGTTTTAAGTGACTCCATTAGCTCAGAATTCATTCAGCCAACTTTTCAGCCAACCACAATGACTGACTCAGTATGGTGACAGATATGTATATGTTTCTCATATTTGCTCCATTAATCATAATAGTCACTTACAACTATCTAGTAAGTTCATCTTTTATACATATTGGAAATACTCCCTGTGTTATTAAAATACTCTCTCCCAATTTATTAGCCTAATAATTGCCTATGAACTGTACAAAACTTTCTCTTGCAAAACACACAAGGAAATGTACTGAGATGATGGTATTTCTGAGTGGCTGCTAATGAGAGGCTTCCCATCCTAATGAGAGGGCATTACGGTTTTACATTAGTAGTAAACAGACAAAATGGATATCTCAACTATGTTTAGTTAATGACAACTAAAGAAACCCATTAGTACAAAGAATCTTGCATTGAAGAGTTTATTTTGCAAGGCATTGTCTTAGAAACTTAACAATCACTGCAACATATTCTAGTGGGAAACTTACAACTTTATTTGAGAGAGTTTATTATTTTATTTAAATCACAAAATTATCCTATAATTGGATGAATAGTTGTTTAGTCTGTGCTACTGATGTTATGATTTATGTAAACAATGCTGTGAGCAAAGACAGAATATAGTAACTGTTAGAATACTAATTTTGGAAAATACATGCCTCTTTTCTTGGCCCTGTTTCATAGAGAACCTTTCTTTAAAGAGCTGTTTCTCAATAGAGGAATGTTTTATGACAAAGACAAGAAGTCGAGACCCTTTCTAATTTATTCTCAGAATTTTCTTTTGTTAATTTTTATAAATCCACCTATTATACCACTATCTGAATATTTTAGCCAAAGAAGGGGTGATAGGCTCCATTATTTAGGAATGTATTTAAGTTTATGAATAAAGAGATGTTTTTAAAAGTTTAACTTCTTAAGTTTTATGCCTTGACTAATGAAGACAATGTTGTGAAATGTATATAGTCAACCATTTTCCAAGTTCCAGGAAAAAAAAAGAGTTTGATCCTCTTGTGTAGTTGCCATTTGACTCAAGAGCATCATTACAGCATTGTATAAACTATTTGTTGATTACTGCCTTGATAATCAATTCTGCCAGTTCAGTTTCATAGATGCACAGTTCTCTGTTCTGCAATTATGGTTTTCTGTGATTTCAATTACACTTTTAGGAAATAAAACATCCTTTATTTTCCATCACAATAATATCTAAGATGTCTGAAAAAATATCCCTGTAATTTAAGAACTTTGGAAAATTTTAGGACACTTTTTTTTTCCCCTAGTCCTTCTTTGAAAGTCTTTCTTCATTCTTAGTGAATCTCAAGTCACCATTCTATTCCAAAGAAAATATGAATAGACCTGGATTTTCCATTAGCTTTCATGGTAGCAGCTCTCAGAGAATTGTGGATATAAGAAAGACCCAGAATATAATAAGATGCAATTGCATTGTGTAATTCACCTCTACTGTGTCAATGTGGGCTTGCAAGAAAAACATCAAGCCTTGGTAGACTTTCATAGAAAGTTTTTATTCTCTTTAAATTTTAAGGGCAATCACTTATACAGGTTTCTTTGGGGGGTTTATTATTTGGGATTATGTCTTTTATTTCAATAGTACACAAATGAGAAAAAAAAAAGAGAGCAAGAAAGAGAAAACAAACTCAGCAAAGAACAGTTCAAAAAGTCCAAACTGTACTAAGTTTGAGATTATTTTAAATTCACTGTAGCATCTGAAAACACTCCCATTAACATATGTATTTAGGTCTGTGGAAATCTTGGTATATGTTACCAAAGAACAAATTATGTTTCCTAACTGTTATAAGTAACATTAGAAAGAGCACCATCTTTAAACACTCATTAAAACTCACTTTTGAAAATACCATCTAATAACAGGTACTAAAAGAGTCAATTGCCAGAACAACCTTCTATCAGCTAAAGTATCCTGGCAACAAAACCTTACAGTTGGCTGTTACATAGTATTATTTTACCAATGAAAAAACAACATATATCCAATATAGTTCAATCAGAAAATGGAAGTGGATAAATACCATCCCATTCATGTAATGTGTTTTTGTAAGTGATCTTTTAAATTAGATACTCAGAAACTGGACCAAACTTATTCTCATATAAATGAAAAGAGTCCAACATGAAATTCAGACATCTCTTTGAGGATTCTATGCAAATAAAAAAGACCCCAGCCAAAGTTACACCTTTTATTCATAAATATTTGCATCACTTAGTTTTGGGTCAATTTAACAAGAGTTTCTGTCTTTCCTTTTGAGGAAGACAGCAAAGATGACAAGCAGGCTCTGTCATGCCTGTCATTATGTTACTGCCAAGTCATCAGTTATAAGTTGCCTTTCTGTTAGTTACAAGAGGAGCAGACAAAATACGGAAAATCACTTTCCTTCTAGTATAACATAAATATAACTTAAGAAACTTTTGCAAAGTGATCCATGTCCTAGCAATTATAAACAAAAGCAAAGCAAAGGCAGTAGAGAGAAGACACCCTTAGACATGTGAATCAATTCTATACAACTCTACAGTTGGCCTTACATGTTCTCTATGCTGGTATAACAATGAGCGACACATGTGACATGGCTGTGGCTTCCTGGTTGCATGCTTTAATTCAAACTAAAACTTAACAGCAAAGTAAGTGAAACCTTGGGTCAAATGCTCTTTGGTTTAAATCATCACTACCTCCCATAATTTTGGTTAACTCATTGGATTTTAAATTAAGCTGGCTCTTCCATCTTCACCCCATTACAAAAGTCAATCACCAAGAACCAGACAGAAATTTCAGAGTGGTTTTGTTTATGAGAATTCATGTTTCTAAGTCCAACCTCTCTGTACAAACTATTTTAGAAAACAAAACCCAAACCAAAACCCTAAAACCAAAACAAAATAACAATCAAAAAAAAAATCCCCAAAACAACTGAAATACAAAACAAAACAAAAAACAAACAAACAAACAACAAACAAACAAACAAACCAAAAAAACAAAAAAAACAAAAAAAAAAAAAAACAGGTGTTTTAACATAGTATTTTATTACAACTTAATCCCATCCTTGAATGATTTTCTTTCAAGTTTCAACCAATTTTTTTTAAGTAGTCAGTTTCCTGGTGGTTGCAATTTAATTAAGTAACCTTTCACACTGAGCAAAACCCCAAAGCAAAAGGGTCGTTAATCTTTCTAGTGATTAGCCACACCACTAGAGCCTCAAACATTTACCTCTCCTTCCCCGCAGTGGAAATGGTTTTAGGAGGATCACGGTTCATACCTCACACTCCCTGGAGCCAGAGATGGTATATGTGCAGGGACCAGATCCATTAACCGATATATCCATGGTCTCAGAGTTCGTCGGTTTGTAGTCCACGTAGTATTCCTGTAAAGGGGAATTCATCTGTCTCTCCGACTCCCTCGCCTTTTTCCGTCTCCTCTTCATAAGTGAGTGCTGTTGGAGTTGTTTCATGCTGGCTGGGTACCGTTTCCAAGACACATAGATCACCAGGAGAATCATGG
This sequence comes from Mus musculus, assembly GCF_000001635.26. Taxonomy (NCBI): domain Eukaryota; kingdom Metazoa; phylum Chordata; class Mammalia; order Rodentia; family Muridae; genus Mus; species Mus musculus. The sequence continues at coordinate 80,022,918 of NC_000072.6, read as the reverse complement.
CCACGGAGAGGAACAGAGCCACGCTCCCTGCGATGATTTTGTGAAACGACACGTGCTCGTACTCATGATCCGTACCTGGAATTTGAAAGCCCGGGGATGGGCTCACTGCCTCTAGGGTGGCTGGGACTGCATCCGGTTTGAAGATGGTAGGTTTGGGGATGAACGGGGGCTTCTGGGGAGTTTGAGGCGCCAGATGTGATCGTTCTGTGTTGACCACCTGGACATCAGAGCAGATGTTGTAAGTCTCCACGGCATCGCTAACCTTCTCACCCTGTATGTGCTTAGGCCCTGCACATATCATGGTACTTTCTTTATTCCCTTTGAAATTCTTCAGCCAGTAGAATAGAGGACAGATGCTCCGACTACATTCCCACATGTTTCCAGACAAGGTGATGGATATTAAGGATATCCATGCATTGACAGTCTCCTGGGAGACATTGGTGAGCTTGTTGGAATCCAAATTCAATTTTTGCAAATTGGGGAGGCATTTAAATGTGCCAGGCTCGATTGCTTGGATGTCATTCCCTGATAAATCCAAGGTGTGCAAGGAACTCCAGGTCCATGTTAGGCCTTGACTGACAGAGCGGATCCTGTTCCATTGCAGGTAGATGGATCGCAGGTTGAAGAGACGAGGAAAATGAGCAAAGTTGATCTTTGAAAACTGATTATGCTCCAGGTGGAGCTCTTTTAACTTCAGAAGACCGGCAAACGCGTTTCGGGATAAGCTTCGGAGCCGATTATAACCCAAATCCAGAAAGTCAAGGTTCCGGCAGTCTTGAAAAACCCGTATGGGCACGGTCTTGAGAGAATTAGATCGCAAGTGCAAAATGATGAGTTTCCGGAGGCCTTTAAACTGCTCAGACTGTAAGGTCTGAAGTTTGTTGTAGGAGAGATCCAGGTTGCGGAGGTTGGGGACTGGGTGAAATGTTTTATTGTGCAGATAGGTAATTTTGTTGGAGCTTAGAATTAATTCTTTCAGTCTGCGGATCCCTTGAAAGGCATCTTCGTCCACTGAGCTAATGTAATTATGGTCAAGATAAAGCCATATAAGCTGGTTAAGGCCGGCAAACTGATTGGATTTGAGTTTCTGAATGCTGTTGAACCTTAAGGATAAACCTTGTGACCCTCCAGAAATGTTCTCAGGGATGTCTGCGAAGGCGTGAGACTCACAGTATACAATCTTGCCATCGCATCTGCAGTTCTTTGGGCAAGCTCTCTGAGCCCCCGTCAGCATAACCAGCAGCAGGGTGGGAAATAGCACCAGAAACACACTCATGCCTTTCAGCTGCGTGATTAGACGGAAACCTACAAGAGCAAAGAGAACACAGATGCACCCTGTCAAACAGAAGCCACACAGCACCACAGGCTCGTCCAGATTAGGGGTGTCACACTGACAGTCACTATTGGTACCCCTGGCTCACCCAGAGCAGGGATGTCCTGTCTTAAGGTAAGAACCGTATAGGACATTTAAGACCACATTTTAACAATTAAAAATCTTACTTCCTTTAGTGCTCCATGCTTGCTGCTTAGACCTCATTCTTTCCTCCTTAGTCTCATAACATCACAGAACTATAGATCTGTGAAAAAAACCTCTCTGAGTTTCCAGAGTGCTACTCTATCCCAACCCTGAAACGCTCTGGCATTGCTTTTCATTGAATGCTGACATTTGACTAACAATAACATTTGGATGTCACTGTATCGACCCATAGTACTGAACAGAACTATACTGCATCCTTTGGTAAGGTCAGAACCATGACTTAGGACACCTGGTTCTGGCATCTCTTTCCTAGTTGAGCTAACAGGCTGTGATTTAGCAAAAGAGCTTCCGGGATGCTGTAGAAGTTTGTTCTCCCTGAATTACATACTGACTACACACAAGGGCTGCAATCCCCGAGCCCAGAAAAATGGCAAGGGAATATACACAGACAGCCCACAGAACATGGTTTATAACAGATGGTTAAGAAACATATATTATTGTGTACTTTGGCCCCATGTCCAGGAATACATGAGCTAAGACACATGATCACCCATACCACAGACACCCCCAGCCCTAGCTAAGAGAGCAAGTTTGTATACAAAATATGCAGAATATAAACTAATCACGTTATTAGATACATTGCTGTCTTTATCATCAGATAGTTGCCCTTGCAAATTTGAGAGATAAGGAAGGAAGCCTGCTATCAGCCTCCCCACCATCCTGACCTACTGAAGTCTCTCACTGAGAGCTTTTCCATCTCTCCCTGCCTCCATTAACTTCAGAAAGCCTGCAAAGTTGCAATCTATTAGCATTTATGCCGCATTTTGAAATCATTGCGTGAGAGGGGACTCCTCTCCACCTTCAATAGTAGGTATATTATTTCTTAACGGGAAGGAGAGGGACAGACAGACAGAGAGTGACTACTGCAGGCTGTAATTTCTTTTTAAATAGTCATCTTTTAAACTAAGAGATAACATCCTAGTCTAAAAATGCCCCCCTCAGAGTTGTCCTTTTTTCCCCCCTCTCTTCTTCTTTTATTTATTTATCTTTCTATTTATTTATATAATTTAAAATTTAACTCGATCTTGCACTCTGTTTTCTTGTCAGCTTCAGTCTCATTGAAATACAACCCAGCTCTCCCAGACAGGAGAAAGAGGGAGGGAAAAAAAAAAAAAAAAAAAGCCAGTCACACTTGAAAAAAACAAAACTGGCAAATGACTACTGGAAATTTGGAAGCTGTATTCAGGATGCAGTTTCCAAGATCAAACAAGCCTCCGGTGCCACCTCTGATAAAGTAGGGACCCCACCCCTGCACCCACATAGCCAAGTGTTAACAATCTTCTTGACGGCAACCCGAACCCAAGCGTGGCTCAGATTATCAGGAAATAGAAGCAAACACGGTATTTATTTCATACCCTGTTCTCAAGCTGTGGATACGCAGACGCTAGAGACAGTCTTAAAGCTATCCCTCCAGCGTGTGTTTAAGTCCGCGCTATGCATTTATAGATTAAAAAGAGAGAGAGAGAGAGAGAGAGAGAGAGAGAGAAAAGAAAAATAAAACACTGCCAAAAGAAAAGGATCTAAAAATATAATAGCAACTATAGTGAGACAACGGGTAAAGTAGAGGTTGCCGCTTTGTGCCTGTTTCCTGGTCTTTTAGCAGCTAATGCCCAGCTGAGGATGCGGGGGGTTAGGATCAGCTTTGCTGAGAAGAAAACAACAAAAGTTCGCTTACCCATCCTTTGTCATCCAAAAACCGTCTGCCCCCCTCTCTCAGCTTTCTTCTTATTTGGTCTCTCCTGTAGAAATCACCACCACCTTCATGACACAGTGCAGCTGTCATTCAAACCATTCTGAGCCCGCATGTGAGCCCGTAGCCCCATGTAAACTTCCCCGGAGAGGACAGGCAGACACACACACACAAATAATATAGATATACGTATACTTAAAAAAAAAATCAGCACGGGGTGGGATGAAGGGGCAGGGAAAAGGAAGCCGCGGGGGGGGGGGGGTGCCGGAGGGGGAGGGCCTCTAGGCTCTGAGGACCATTGTATAATTCACTAGGGGCACATTAGCAGTAAATTGGCAATCTGTGAAAAGAGCTACAGCTCATCTCGGAGGTAACCAACTTCTCTGTGGGAAAAAAAAGAGGGAGAGAGAGAGAGACAGGGAGAGAGAGAGAGAGAGGAGAAGGGATTAAAAAAGAAAAAAAAAAAAAAAAGAAAAAGAAAAGGAAAGGAAAATCCTCAGAGTACCTGGCATTCCTTATTGTGCGGGCTTTTGCCATTCCCAGATAAAGCAATTCATCCTCAGGATTTTTCAGCTGTTGAAGCAAGCAGGCCGCCTGTGCTGTACGAGACCCCAGTTTAAAAGCTATGCAGGCTAGGTTTATCCATTTAGCTGGTCAGGTTGAAAGTGTTTTGTAGCTGTGCTGAGAGGCAGCCCTTGTCTAATTCAGAAGGCTTTCCAGAGACTGATGGTGCTCAGAGCTGGTTGGTGCTAATGCTCGAGTTTGTGATACACTGAGTGCCCTCCGCTGGAGAAAACAGATTGCACATTAAAGACAGGAACAAGTGAGCTTGTCAGGGCTGTGCAGCCTTCCCTGCTCAGAAAGGGAAATTAAAGGCACAGGATCACCCCCCCCCCAACCCCCCGCCGCTCCAGTAGTATAAATTATAAAAGGTTTATGGTGGGGTTTATGCTTCACAGCTGCAGCAGCTGTTAGCAACTTCCTAGGTCTCTCTCCCTCCAAATGTCTGTGATCCGTAGGTTTGGAAAGTTGGTTTTTGGTTTAAAATGCTTTTCAGGGTGCCACGAGTGATATGTCCTCATTTTTAATGGCAGGAATAATTTTTTTATTGTATTTATGATTGTTTTTGGTTTGTCTATATTTTCGTTTTCAAAAAACAACCACGTAAGGATGCCATCCCATTCGAGAGAGAGCACACTATGCTTTTAAAGATAGTTCATCATGAAAATTTTAAGTCTGATCATCCATTCTCAGCCTTTGTCAATAACACCTATTCTGCCTATTACTCTGTACATTTATCAAGTGATTTATAATATGACTTTGTAAAAGTTTATATATTTAACTTAAGTGCTTTTGGGTTACCAAGTGTCTGGGTAATGGAGATCTGATGTCAGACAATAACTGAACTAAAGCTTGTCAATATTATTGCAGTTGTTTCTCTTAACACTCATTCACTTTTCCAATGAACTTTTTCTTGTGCAAATAATCTGTTCTGTTGTGCCTACCACCCTGAAAGAAACAAGAGCATTCTCCTATATTATCCTGGCCCTTTTCTAAAATTTGCAGACTATCCTGAAATTAGTACTGATGAAATTAAAAAAAAAATCTGAAATGAGTGATTTTCAAAAATTTATATTTCTCACTGAATTTGTATCAGACACCTACACATTTTATGTGCATAAGTATTTGGCTTGCATGTATGTCTGTTTACCATGTGTGTGCTTGGTGCCTACAGAAGCCAGAAGACAGCATGAGATCCAGTGGAAGTGAAGTCATGGGCAGTCTCTGCATAGCATCTGGGAGTAGAGACTGGGTCCTCTGCAAGAGGAGCATATGACCTTAACCACTGAGCTGTCTCTCTGGTCCCATACCTCCATTGTTGTGTTCCCTAGTTTTAGCTATTTTATAATTACTCTGACAGATAATCATTTAAGAATACCTAGAGTAACCCAAAACATAAACGCAGCAGTGCAAAGACTGCTACTTAGTCACAGGCCCCATTCAGCCGCTTTGAAAACATCAAAAGAGTTTTACAGAAACTTCTATGGCTGGAGTCAATCCTCACAAATGGATAATTTTTAGTAATGCTTTGGTTTTAGTTTATCTGATCAGATATTATTTGTTGAAATGGAAGGAAAAGACGATGAACACTCGTAATTTCCCTCAGCTTTATGAGCAAAAGGTCACAGATGCTGGTCTAGTCACTAACATTTCTCAAAGAACAAAAAAGGGATCACCGGTTCCCTACATCCATCCCCCCCATTGACTGATGCCTGAGCTGCTACTTTAGAGATGTGTGTTTTTGGCTTAAGACTTACTATTTATTAAAATGCAAATTCATACCACAAGTGGCAATGTAATTGTGGGTACTGAAATGAAATAAATCAATCAATGAAAATGATACATATACAGTCTCTTCAAATTATTGTATTTCACATAGAGACACAAACCCCACCCAAATATTCAGCGATAGAAGGTGGATAAGGGGAAATTGTTGATTCAGAAAAGAAAAAAGTAAAATTAAAAGAATATTTTTTGATTGGCTGGCCAGATATTATATATAGTGTAGGTCAGGTAGGATCAAAGAAGCCAGGAACTAGAAGAAAATGAAAAGCAGTAGGGTTTCTTTCCAGGAATATTTTATTTGTGTATGTGGGGGGGGAAGAGGGGGTGGGAATGAAATGTTCAGAGCAGATTTTAAGTGGAAGATGGAACTAGGGTGTATTTGATTTCATCTGCTCTGATATTTTGTCTGTATTTTCTAGTTTCTCATCTCATGAATATGTAGTTAGGCATGATGTTTATCTATCCACAAATGTGTAAGTTTTCTTTTGTTTAAATCTACAATATGAGAAGCATTTTTGACAGTTGATGGGAAAATATTATTTTGTATGGTAATAGGCTTACAATATGGTAAGATCTGAGGCTGGAAAGATGCCTCAGTAGTTTGGAGCATTTGGAGGCAGTAACAATATTAAATAGCTTATAATCCCTCTACCCCCATCCCCGTCTGCAACTCCCCCTCTGCTAAAAGTAAACTAAATCTTTCATTGAATGGAAAAGTGGAAAAAAGTATCAAGATTTAGTAAGTACTGACTGGACATGGTTCATACAGACTTGGATGCATCTCAGCACTGAGGAGGTTAAAGAAAGGGTCCACAGAGCCCTTGCTTATGAGTCTTTGTCTTAAAATCTAAGTTAATGTTCCTGTAAGACCTAATAAATAATGTTTTTAAAAGTTGATGCAATATTCTGTTCTAATTTTGTAGAAGTAGTCATCATAATGATAAGATGCAGTGAATATACTATGATGATGTAGTGAGGTATAGAGTGATATATAAGATACTGTATGTAAGTTTTGTTTGAGAAAAAAATCTTTCCTTCTCCTGTGTACACACTTACACACACACACACAAACACACACACTTCACTCAAGAGAAAACTTTGATTTATCACTTCTTCAGATCATTAAACACATAGAAAATGACCACTGTGGGCTACTTGTTGTGTGCCCCTAGTGAGCCCTCTGTGGGAATTGTATCTGATTCTTGCTAAGGAAAATCAACAGAAGATTAATGAGTTTCCTAGAACAAAGGAGATCTAGGTAGTATTGGAAATAGCTTCCATGTTCAGCATTTGTCTGGATAAAAACCTGAATATAATATTTTTTTTCCAGGGGGAAAAAAAAAGATGGTTAAGTGGAAAGTCAGCTTGAGTCCATCTCACACCCTGATGGGACACCCAAGAGGAAGAGTCTCATTGCATGCTTAGCTAAAAATAGCAAAATGATAAACAAAAGTCAACAAAATATGGGTAAGCACTAGAAAAAAAATACAAAGGAGAAAAGAGACTGCTTTCTTTTTTTTTTTTCCATTTTTTATTAGGTATTTAACTCATTTACATTTCCAATGCTATACCAAAAGTCCCCCATATCCACCCACCCCCACTCCCCTGCCCACCCACTCCCCCTTTTTGGCCCTGGTATTCCCCTGTACTGGGGCATATAAAGTTTGCAAGTCCAATGGGCCTCTCTTTCCAGTGATGGCCGACTAGGCCATCTTTTGATATATATGCAGCTAGAGTCAAGAGCTCCGGGGTACTGGTTAGCTCATAATGTTGTTCCACCTATAGGGTTGCAGATCCCTTTAGCTCCTTGGCTACTTTCTCTAGCTCCTCCATTGGGAGCCCTATGATCCATCCATTAGCTGACTGTGAGCATCCACTTCTGTGTTTGCTGGGCCCCGGCATAGTCTCACAAGAGACAGCTACATCTGTGTCCTTTCAATAAAATCTTGCTAGTGTATGCAATGGTGTCAGCGTTTGGATGCTGATTATGGGGTGGATCCCTGGCTATGGCAGTCTCTACATGGTCCATCCTTTCATCTCAGCTCCAAACTCCGTCTCTGTAACTCCTTCCATGGGTGTTTTGTTCCCAAATCTAAGGAGGGGCATAGTGTCCACACTTCAGTCTTCATTCTCCTTGAGTTTCATGTGTTTAGCAAATTATATCTTATATCTTGGGTATCCTAGGTTTGGGGCTAATATCCACTTATCAGTGAATACATATTGTATGAGATTCTTTGTGAATGTGTTACCTCACTCAGGATGATGCCCTCCAGGTCCATCCATTTGGCTAGGAATTTCATAAATTCATTCCTTTTAATAGCTGAGTAGTACTCCATTGTGTAGATGTACCACATTTTCTGTATCCATTCCTCTGTTGAGGGGCATCTAGGTTCTTTCCAGCTTCTGGCTATTATAAATAAGGCTGCTATGAACATAGTGGAGCATGTGTCCTTCTTACCTGTTGGGGCATCTTCTGGATATATGCCCAGGAGAGGTATTGCTGGATCCTCCGGTAGTACTATGTCCAGTTTTCTGAGGAACCGCCAGACTGATTTCCAGAGTGGTTGTACAAGCCTGCACTCCCACCAACAATGGAGGAGTGTTCCTCTTTCTCCACATCCTCGCCAGCATCTGCTGTCACCTGAATTTTTGATCTTAGCCATTCTGACTGGTGTGAGGTGGAATCTCAGGGTTGTTTTGATTTGCATTTCCCTGATGATTAAGGATGTTGAACATTTTTTTCAAGTGCTTCTCTGCCATTCGGTATTCCTCAGGTGAGAATTCTTTGTTCAGTTCTGAGCCCCATTTTTTAATGGGGTTATTTGATTTTCTGAAGTCCACCTTCTTGAGTTCTTTATATATGTTGGATATTAGTCCCCTATCTGATTTAGGATAGGTAAAGAACCTTTCCCAATCTGTTGGTGGTCTTTTTGTCTTATTGACGATGTCTTTTGCCTTGCAGAAACTTTGGAGTTTCATTAGGTCCCATTTGTCGATTCTCGATCTTACAGCACAAGCCATTGCTGTTCTGTTCAGGAATTTTTCCCCTGTGCCCATATCTTCAAGGCTTTTCCCCACTTTCTCCTCTATAAGTTTCAGTGTCTCTGGTTTTATGTGAAGTTCCTTGATCCACTTAGATTTGACCTTAGTACAAGGAGATAAGTATGGATCGATTCGCATTCTTCTACACGATAACAACCAGTTGTGCCAGCACCAATTGTTGAAAATGCTGTCTTTCTTCCACTGGATGGTTTTAGCTCCCTTGTCGAAGATCAAGTGACCATAGGTGTGTGGGTTCATTTCTGGATCTTCAATTCTATTCCATTGGTCTACTTGTCTGTCTCTATACCAGTACCATGCAGTTTTTATCACAATTGCTCTGTAGTAAAGCTTTAGGTCTGGCATGGTGATTCCGCCAGAAGTTCTTTTATCCTTGAGAAGACTTTTTGCTATCCTAGGTTTTTTGTTATTCCAGACAAATTTGCAAATTGCTCCTTCCAATTCGTTGAAGAATTGAGTTGGAATTTTGATGGGGATTGCATTGAATCTGTAGATTGCTTTTGGCAAGATAGCCATTTTTACAATGTTGATCCTGCCAATCCATGAGCATGGGAGATCTTTCCATCTTCTGAGATCTTCTTTAATTTCTTTCTTCAGAGATTTGAAGTTTTTATCATACAGATCTTTCACCTCCTTAATTAGAGTCACGCCAAGATATTTTATATTATTTGTGACTATTGAGAAGGGTGTTGTTTCCCTAATTTCTTTCTCAGCCTGTTTATTCTTTGTATAGAGAAAGGCCATTGACTTGTTTGAGTTTATTTTATATCCAGCTACTTCACCGAAGCTGTTTATCAGGTTTAGGAGTTCTCTGGTAGAATTTTTAGGGTCACTTATATATACTATCATATCATCTGCAAAAAGTGATATTTTGACTTCCTCTTTTCCAATTTGTATCCCCTTGATCTCCTTTTGTTGTCGAATTGCTCTGGCTAATACTTCAAGTACTATGTTGAAAAGGTAGGGAGAAAGTGGGCAGCCTTGTCTAGTCCCTGATTTTAGTGGGATTGCTTCCAGCTTCTCTCCATTTACTTTGATGTTGGCTACTGGTTTGCTGTAGATTGCTTTTATCATGTTTAGGTATGGGCCTTGAATTCCTGATCTTTCCAAAACTTTTATCATGAATGGGTGTTGGATCTTGTCAAATGCTTTTTCTGCATCTAACGAGATGATCATGTGGTTTTTGTCTTTGAGTTTGTTTATATAATGGATTACATTGATGGATTTCCATTTATTGAACCATCCCTGCATCCCTGGAATAAAACCTACTTGGTCAGGATGGATGATTGCTTTAATGTGTTCTTGGATTCGGTTAGCGAGAATTTTATTGAGGATTTTTGCATCGATATTCATAAGAGAAATTGGTCTGAAGTTCTCTATCTTTGTTGGATCTTTCTGTGGTTTAGGTATCAGAGTAATAGTGGCTTCATAAAATGAGTTGGGTAGAGTACCTTCTACTTCTATTTTGTGAAATAGTTTGTGCAGAATTGGAATTAGATCTTCTTTGAAGGTCTGATAGAACTCTGCACTAAACCCATCTGGTCATGGGCTTTTTTTGGTTGGGAGACTATTAATAACTGCTTCTATTTCTTTAGGTGATATGGGACTGTTTAGATGGTCAACTTGATCCTGATTCAACTTTGGTACCTGGTATCTGTCCAGAAATTTGTCCATTTCGTCCAGGTTTTCCAGTTTTGTTGAGTATAGCCTTTTGTAGAAGGATCTGATGGTGTTTTGGATTTCTTCAGGATCTGTTGTTATGTCTCCCTTTTCATTTCTGATTTTCTTAATTAGGATTTTGTCCCTGTGCCCTTTAGTGAGTCTAGCTAAGGGTTTATCTATCTTGTTGATTTTCTCAAAGAACCAACTCCTCGTTTGGTTAATTCTTTGAATAGTTCTTCTTGTTTCCACTTGGTTGATTTCACCCCTGAGTTTGATTATTTCCTGCCGTCTACTCCTCTTGGGTGAATTTGCTTCCTTTTTTTCTAGGGCTTTTAGATGTGTTGTCAAGCTGCTAGTATGTGCTGTCTCCCGTTTCTTCTTGGAGGCACTCAGCGCTATGAGTTTCCCTCTTAGAAATGCTTTCATTGTGTCCCATAGGTTTGGGTACGTTGTGGCTTCATTTTCATTAAACTCTAAAAAGTCTTTAATTTCTTTCTTTATTCCTTCCTTGACCAAGGTATCATTGAGAAGAGTGTTATTCAGTTTCCACGTGAATGTTGGCTTTCCATTATTTATGTTGTTATTGAAGATCAGTCTTAGGTCATGGTGGTCTGATAGGATACATGGGACAATTTCAATATTTTTGTATCTATTGAGGCCTGTTTTGTGACCAATTATATGGTCAATTTTGGAGAAGGTCCCGTGAGGTGCTGAGAAGAAGGTATATCCTTTTGTTTTAGGATAAAATGTTCTGTAGATATCTGTCAGGTCCATTTGTTTCATAACTTCTGTTAGTTTCACTGTGTCCCTGTTTAGTTTTTGTTTCCACGATCTGTCCTTTGAAGAAAGTGGTGTGTTGAAGTCTCCCACTATTATTGTGTGAGGTGCAATGTATGCTTTGAGCTTTACTAAAGTGTCTCTAATGAATGTGGCTGCCCTTGCATTTGGAGCGTAGATATTCAGAATTGAGAGTTCCTCTTGGAGGATTTTACCTTTGATGAGTATGAAGTGTCCCTCCTTGTCTTTTTTGATAACTTTGGGTTGGAAGTCGATTTTATCCGATATTAAAATGGCTACTCCAGCTTGTTTCTTCAGTCCATTTGCTTGGAAAATTGTTTTCCAGCCTTTCACTCTGAGGTAGTGTCTGTCTTTTTCCCTGAGATGGGTTTCCTGTAAGCAGCAGAATGTTGGGTCCTGTTTGTGTAGCCAGTCTGTTAGTCTATGTCTTTTTATTGGGGAATTGAGTCCATTGATATTAAGAGATATTAAGGAAAAGTAATTGTTGCTCCCTTTTATTTTTGTTGTTAGAGTTGGCATTCTGTTCTTGTGGCTGTCTTCTTTTTGGTTTGTTGAATGATTACTTTCTTGGTTGTTCTAGGGCGTGATTTCTGTCCTTGTATTGCTTCTTTTCTGTTATTATCCTTTGAAGGGCTGGATTCGTGGAAAGATATTGTGTGAACTTGGTTTTGTCGTGGAATACTTTGGTTTCTCCATCTATGGTAATTGAGAGTTTGGCCGGGTATAGTAGCCTGGGCTGGCATTTGTGTTCTCTTAGTGTTCTCTTAGTGTCTGTATAACATCTGTCCAGGCTCTTCTGGCTTTCATAGTCTCTGGTGAAAAGTCTGGTGTAATTCTGATAGGCCTTCCTTTATATGTTACTTGACCTTTCTCCCTTACTGCTTTTAATATTCTATCTTTATTTATTGCATTTGTTGTTCTGATTATTATGTGTCGGGAGGAATTTCTTTTCTGGTCCAGTCTATTTGGAGTTCTGTATGCTTCTTGTATGATCATGGGCATCTCTTTTTTTATGTTTGGGAAGTTTTCTTCTATTATTTTGTTGAAGATATTAGCTGGCCCTTTAAGTTGAAAATCTTCATTCTCATCAATTCCTATTATCCGTAGGTTTGGTCTTCTCATTGTGTCCTGGATTACCTGGATGTTTTGAGTTAGGATCCTTTTGCATTTTGTATTTTCTTTGACTGTTGTGTCGATGTTCTCTATGGAATCTTCTGCACCTGAGATTCTCTCTTCCATTTCTTGTATTCTGTTGCTGATGCTCGCATCTATGGTTCCAGATCTCTTTCCTAGGGTTTCTATCTCCAGCGTTGCCTCGCTTTGGGTTTTCTTTATTGTGTCTACTTCCCCTTTTAGTTCTAGTATGGTTTTGTTCATTTCCATCACCTGTTTGGCTGTGTTTTCCTGCTTTTCTTTAAGAGCCTGTAACTCTTTAGCAGTGCTCTCCTGTAAATCTTTAAGTGACTTATGAAAGTCCTTCTTGATGTCCTCTATCATCATCATGAGAAATGTTTTTAAATCTGGGTCTAGATTTTCGGTTGTGTTGGGGTGCCCAGGACTAGGTGGGGTGGGAGTGCTGCGTTCTGATGATGGTGAGTGGTCTTGATTTCTGTTAGTAGGATTCTTACATTTGCCTTTCGCCATCTGGTAATCTCTGAAGCTAGCTGTTTTAGTTGTCACTGTTAAGAGCTTGTTCTTCAGGTGACTCTGTTAGCCTCTATGAGCAGACCTGGAGTGTAGCACTCTCCTTAGTTTCAGTGGGCAGAGTATTCTCTGCAGGCAAGCTCTCTTCTTGCAAGGCAGGTACCCAGATATCTGGTGTTCGAACCAGACTCCTGGCAGAAGTTGTGTTCCACTCACTAGAGGTCTTAGGATCACGTGTGGAATCCTGTGTGGGCCCTTGCGGGTGTCAGGCGACTCAGCTGGCAAGGTAGCCGGGGCTCGAGTGGAGTGGAAGGGGTTTGTGCCCCAGATCAAGCCCGGGTAGCCTGCTTCCCTATGTACCGCAGTCTCAAGTTCCACGCGATTGGATTGGGGTAGGCGCTGTGTTCCACTCACCAGAGGTCTTAGGGTCCCGTGGGGAGTCCCGTGTGGGCCCTTGCGGGTGTTGGGCAAGACTCTGCTGTCAAGGTAGCCCGGGGCTCGAGTCTCGAGTCGAGCGGAAGGGACTTGTGCCCCAGATCAGGCCCAGGTAGCCTGCTTCCCTATGTACTGCAGTCTCAAGTTCCACACGATTGGATTGGGGCAGGCACTGTGATCCACTCACCAGAGGTCTTAGGGTCCCGTGGGGAGTCCCGTGTGGACCCTTGCGGGTGTTGGGCAAGACTCTGCTGGCAAGGTAGCCCGGGGCTCGAGTCTAGAGTCGAGCGGAAGGGACTTGTGCCCCAGATCAGGCCCGGGTAGCCTGCTTCCCTATGTACCGCAGTCTCAAGTTCCGCGCGATTGGATTGGGGCAGGCACTGTGGTCCACTCACCAGAGGTCTTAGGGTCCCGTGGGGAGTCCCGTGTGGGCCCTTGCGGGTGTTGGGCAAGACTCTGCTGGCAAGGTAGCCAGGGGCTCGAGTCTCGAGGTGAGCGGAAGGGCGAGACTGCTTTCTTAAGGCATTGTTAGCAGTGAATAAGCTGTTAATCAAAGTACCAATACAACTAAGAACATTTTACCATCTCCTGGGCTCACAAATCATAAATATTTATAATACTTTAAGTGATTCCAGTCTCATGGCAAAGTCAGAGGCAACAGTTGTAAGTGTGGAAGAAGAAATCAAGATAAGTACAGCTTATTAAAAATAAGTTGTCTTATTCTTAGGTTGATGCTTGTTTGCCAATGACACTCAGTAAAACATAAGGTAGGAAGTACTTTTTGTTTTATAATATGTCATCCAAGGCAGTACTCTATCCAAGATGGCTTTGAGAAGCCAAAAGATTAGGAGCCTCTGACATAATTTATGAGATTTGACTCATAAAGGAGTCCTATACTTTTGGTACTTATGGAACTCCATGAAGAGGTAGTAGGATTCTTTTGTTGTTACATCAAAGAACACTCAGTAACTGAACTTGGAACTTGAAACTTTCCTTAATAGAAATATTCACAACACAGAAATTGCCAAAGCCTCTATATAATTCAATGTCTGTTTTATTTAGTGTGTTGTGTGTCTAGACCTGCCTGAGAAAATAATAAACACCAAGATGATCATAACCTTAAAACTGTATCGAATCTGTAGCTATACAATTATAAACATTGAAAAATTTGGCAATATTTTAATATTTGAAAAACATATTCTGATTGAGCAATGAAGTCCTTCAGTTTTAACAAAGAAATGAAGTTACTCAGTGTGAAACAATCACAGTGAGGGCTAGTGAGGAAGCTCAGTCAGCAAAACATGAGGACCAGAGTGGCATAACCTAGTGTTCCCAGAACTGGTCAGATCGAGGCAGGAGATTCCAAGTGCCTGTTTGCTAGCCAGTTTAGCCTAATCTGAAAGTGTGGCATCCCCAAACCTATCTCAGAAGTACAAGGTGTGCAGTCCCTGAGGAGCAACACACATGGTTAACCTGTGCTTTCTACACAAACTCACATGTATGTAAATATGCCCACACATGGACATGCAAACATATACTTAAGACAATACTTATGATAGCTTTCCTCTTGGAGAGTCAGTGTTAACTTTCTTTTGAGTATAAATAGGTCTTACACATACTGATCAAAAGCACATGAACATGCTAGGTGAGGCCGTTAGTACTGCAACAAGTTTTAAGAAAAGCTAATTTGGTTTCCTTTGAGAAATGTACATCTCTTCTATCTCACAAATATTAAAGGATCATAAGGGGTGGGGTAGACACCTGAAAAACTAATGCAGACTAGTATAGTGCAGACTCCATTCTAACTCTGAAACTTCTGTACTGATGTTTCCAACAATCCTATAATATCCCTCCATTGGGGTAAACATTCCTGCAGTTGTAATAACATTTGAGAGTATCATGGTACCTTTGTCTATTTATTTGTACACTTATGTTTTATAGCCTGTCTATAATTATGAATGATAAAGGGTGCTCCAGAAATGGAAGGATTAATTAGTAAATACATGCTCAAGTGTTCAGGCATCAATCAATAAGTCAATAAACCAAGAAGTTAGTTACTACCCACAATATAGTCAATGGAATCTTCAAAACTTTCCTTTCTCCCCAAGATATTATTAGATCTCCTGTTAAAAGTCCATCTGGCTAAAAACTTAAAGACAGATGTAGTAGATATTTCAAATCAACTCTTTGAAAATAAAATATTATTTAGCTAGGCTCAATGAAGATTTCATAGTCAGATAAAATGGCCTTAGTTGTTATTGAGTTCCCTAGTTTCCAATGCACACAATTAAATACCAATGTCATACTCTTAATCTAATTCACGGTACAATTCCAGCATGGTGACTTGCTTAGGCCAAAGGAGAGCACCAATTGAAGGCTAGCCTGTCTCACACGGTGAGACACAAAAACAAGAAAGCAAACATAACCCAAAACCAACGTGAAAAAAGATTTCCACAGCAGGTAGACTCTGTACAATCAATCTCTCTCTATCTCATCTGTCTTTCTCCCTGTGTGTGTGTGTGTGTGTGTGTGTGTGTGTGTGTGTGTGTGTGTACAAATAAAAACCTCACTTTATGCATTGGATCTAATTTGCACTCTGACTTACACCCACCTCTTCTTTTCATTTTCTCATAGGAATGTTTTTCACCATTTAGAGAAAAATATTTTTCCTTTACTTTTTGTAAACATAAAATACAAACAAAACAACAAAAATACCCATCAAAATCTTAGGCAGATTCTTCCCTTTGATTGGACAGGGCAATAACTTCCAAAAACCAGATTGAAAGTGAGAGGGGGAAAAAACGAGATTCATACTTACAAAACTGTACATACAGAATTTTAATACAGGTGTTCTAAAAAGAGGTAAGAACATGCAAGGAGTCCTGGGTGGGGTGGGGTGGGTGGGGTGGGGACACTATGCCATTCAACAATGAGCAGGATTGAAGAGCATCACCCCAGGCCAAGAGGATGAATTTCATCTTCTGTGAACTAAAGTTCAAGACCTTCAATCTGTCCTAGTGTTTAGATTTAGAGAATTGTTTATATTAGCATTATAAAAGAGTGCTATCAATGGAGGGTGGCATAAAAATGAATACTTAGAATTCAAATAAGTCACAGTCCAACAAAACACACAAACAAAAATAACACAGGCTCAAAAACAAGCCATATAAAAGGCAAAATACTACAAGTCTCCAATTCATTGTTGGCTATTGATTTATGCTGCTGTAAGCCCTGGAGGCTGTCTCTTTGTCTTTCACTACTAGTAAGCAAGAAGTATCCTTTTTCTGATCTTTGTAGTCATTGACAACCATATATCCATACCTCCATGCAGACAGTCTAATACACACACACACACACACACACACACACACACACACACACATTTAAAAAATATTATTTAATAAGAGTTTTGTGGGGTCACTCTTCTTTTTTTATTTTTTATTGGTTATTTTATTTATTTGCATTTCCAATGGTTTCCTGCTTCTTGTTTTCTCTTCTGCAACCCCCCTATCCCAAACCCTCCCCACTGCTTCTATGAGGTTGCTCCCTCACCCACCCACCCACTCCTGCCTCACTGTCCTAGCATTCCCCTACACTGAGGCATCAAGTCCTGACAGGACTAAGTGCCTTCCCTCCCACTGATGTTAGACAATGTCACCCTCTGCTACATATTCAGCTGGAGCCATGGCTCTCTTCATGTGTACTGTTTGGTTAGTGGTTTAGACCCTGGGAGCTCTAGAGTGTCTGGTTGGTTGATATTGTTTTTCTTCCTATGAGGTTGCAAATCCCTTCAGCCCTTTCTGTCCTTTCCATAATTCCTGCATTGAGGTCCCCATGCTCAGCCTAATGGTTAGCTGCAAGCATCCTCATCTCTATTGGTGAGGCTCTGAGCCTCACAGGAAACAGTTTTATTAGGCTCCTGTGAGCAAGCACTTCTTGACATTAGCAATAGTGTCTGGGTTTGGTGTCTGTATATGGGATGGGTTCCCAGGTAAGGCAGTCTCTGGATGGCCTTTTCTTCAGTCTCTGTTCCACTCTTTGTAACCGAATATCCTTTATACAGAAGCAATTCTGGGTTAAAATTTGTGAGATGGGTGGGTGACCCTATCCCCCAACAGGGGGCCATGCCTAACCTCTGGATATGGTCTCATCAGAGTCTCTCCCCTTTGTTGGGTATTTCAGATAAATCATTCCCATTAGTTCCTCTTCTTAATAGTCAGTTTTCTAAACTGTAAAATGTTGGTTTGGTCTGTAACACTGAATTTACTTCCAAGTGCACTTCACTGTATAGTTTAAAAGTAGCTTCTTGGCTTGTGCCTAAGATGTGTTGATACTGTGCATACAGTTTCTGTGTCTGGGGTCCACTTTGATTATGGAACTCTTATGAGAGGGTTGACGTTGATACTCTGAGCTGATACAATTTAAGAGCAGAGTCTGTATGGGTATATCCACACTTAGTATTCTAGTCTTGTCTGTAATGTCTATTCTGAGAAGCTGAGATAGAGATGTAGGTTGAGATATGTACAGTGGATATGTTTACAACAGTTATGATGCTTTTGTCTGCTATTGTCAAGGAGTAGTAGGGATTCTGACTCCCTATGTCCACTTGGCGCAATGTCATAAATTTTAATCCCCTTTGTTTCTTATGTCAAATTGCCTGGGAAGAGTTAATCATGTCTGGATTAGGTAAAAGGTGTGATTCCCTCCTCCTGGGAGTTTAACTCAGTATGAAGGCATCCACCCAGTAAGACTAATGGGTTAGGCTGAAATTCCAAATGATATCTGACAGAATAAAATAAAACATGTTAAAAGCAATCACATAAATTCAATTGAAGGATAGAATGCAGTAAAAAGTGAAAAACTAAAATTAGAAAGGAAATTAACAATAAAAGAAAGAAAAAGTAAGCTAACAAAACTATTTTATAAGGAAAACAAGGAGGAGGAGGAAAAAACATCTGATTAAAGGCTAAAATATATAAAATAAAAATAGTAAGGAAATATAGTTAGAAAGAAAAGAAAAAATCCATTTTTAACACCTCTACTAAGAAATGATTATTGGATAGGAGTTAATTTTTTCTTCCCTTCTACGACTGGAATCCCCAGGTATGATGTGGGTACTGGGTCCCTGCTGTGTTTGGTTCTTATTCTCAGTTTCCACCAAATATGGGACTATGTAGGCTGAGCCCTGGCTTGTGCTTCCCACAGGTCAGTTAGTGTGACAGTTTCTCCAGGATGTTATAATTATTTTTGCACACCAGGAGAAACAATATGTTCTAATGAACTTTAGTGGTATTGGTAAGTACACAATGCTTGCTCTGATATTTTCTATCTATGTACAGAGGAATTTGGCAAAAGCTGGTGTGGAAGAAACCCACTGATCTTCAGCAGTATAAGAGTAGTCAGGTAGACAATTCCTCTAGGGATCCTCAGTCCCTGCAGGATGTGGCAAATGCCCTGCTCATGTTGTATTTCCAAAGGCTTTAGAGAGTACAGCCTTTGACAGACTACTGAATGTTATGCTATAAAGGATATGGTAATTCTAATTGTGTGACCTCATGGCCTTGGTTGATAACATTTCAAACTTATCCCTTGTGCCAGATTCCATGTACTAGGTCTTAGTAGCCCCAGACAATGGAATTACTTATGACCATGACATCCATAGACCATTGTTCCTGCTTCTTAGGCATCTAATGAGGGAAGTGACAAATTTTTACCTCTATAACACCCTGTCTCACTGTCATTTCTCACCAAGTCAGTGCAAGAAGATAAATATAAGAACCTCAAATTAAAAAAAAAGTCATACTTTCTGATTCCAAGAGTAATCATGTGACTACAATGTGATGGTTAATTTTCATTGTCACCTCAGTACAACCAAGATTCACCTTGAAATAATGGTTTTCTCCCAAACTCTGAGGGGTCATCTCTATTGTATTGCCCGACGAGCTTGTCTGTGAGGGATTCCTTTAATTCACTTAATAGATGTGAAAAGAATCAGCCCACTATGGTTGGCACCATTCCCTAAGCAGGGGATCCTGACTCAGTTAAGATGGGTAGAGTAGAGCTGAGCACAAGAAAACCAAGTGAGTAAGCATGAATGCTTTGTTTCTCACTACTCTGGAATAAGGGTATGTTGTGAACTCTTTATGATTCCTGCCTTTATGTCCCTCAATGATGGACTATAACCTGAAACTGTAGGCAGAATAAACCCGTTTTTCCCCTAAGGTACTGTTTGATCAAATATTTTATCACAGTAACAGAAATAAAGACATGTAACACCACTAATCACCTGGTTGGGGTCTTTTTGCTCTGTCAGGTTAGAAATTGTCAGCAAGCATTATGAAGCTCTCTGAATGTCTAGTTGCTCTTCTGTCCCTCAGCATTTGCCAGCCCTAACCAGATGCAGCAGGCAAGTCTGAGTTATAGCAAATGTAGAGTTGAAGTTCTCTTATAAACCTTGGTAATTAGTACCCATATCTGTAAGTGTATTACAGCTTGTATGTTGTCTTAAGATGCAAGAAACATTAGTTCTGAAAATGTTGGAGTTCTTATGTAGGGCTAGGAAGTTTGAATTCCTCAGTATTTGTAAGTGGCTGACTTTGTAGTTTCTAGGTAGTTCTAGATATCATCAGATCATTCTAGACTCTTCTGCTGTTGGCCTCAGCTAGTGATAGTGCCCCTGATCCCAGAATGTCTGCTGTGGTTTCATTTTGAAATGACTCCCATAGGCCTTTGTGTTAGAAAACTTTATCTGTAGTTGGTGATATTCTTTGGGAAGGAAGTAGAAACTTGCTGTAAGAAGTTCTTAAAGTCTCATACTGTGACCCTCACTTCCTATTCTTTCTCTTGGTTTTGATGTAATGAAACCAGAGGGCCTTCCATTCCATCTCTTTGCCTTTTCTACCATGAAGAATGCATACTCTCCAACTAAACCAAAAGAAACCCTTTCTCCCTTAATTACATTCTTGTCAGGTTGTTTATGGCAACAAGAAAAGTAGTGAAGGCAGTAACTTAGACCTTTGTGTCTAAAGGTTTAAGTTTAAAAATCTATTAAACCTTTCCAGTGACTTGAGCATGGGATTTCTATTATCTGGCTCTTCACAGTTTTCTATCTTTCACTTGATGTGCTGGCTGGCCTTAGTTCAACTTGACACAAAAGTAGAGTCATTTGGGAAGAGAGAAACTTAGTTTAAAATGCTTCTCTCAGATTGGCCTGTGAACAAACTTGTGTTGTATTTTTTCTACTGTTTTATGTATGGGGACCTAGATAGACTCTAGGCCCTAAAACACTTGGAACCATGTCATCTCTGACAAAGTAGTCTTGGAGTGTATAGGAAAGTAGGGACAACAAGTCAAGGGAAATAAGCCAGTAAGCACCACTCCTCCTGCTGTAAGATGAAATAAACTCTTTGTTCCCCAAATTTCTTTCTTTTGTTTGTTTGTTTGTTTTAATTAGGTATTTATTTACATTTCAAATGCTATCCCAAAAGTCCCCCACCCACTCACCCACCCACCCACTCCCACTTCTTGGCCCTGGTGTTCCCCTGTACTGAGGCAAATAAAGTTTGCAGGACCAATGGGCCTCTCTTTCCACTAATGGCCAATTAGGCCATCTTCTGATACATATGCAGCTAGAGATAAGAGCTCTGGGGGGGGGGGGGTATTGGCTAGTTCATATTGTTGTTCCACCTATAGGGTTGCAGATCCCTTTAGCTCCTTGGTTCCTTTCTCTAGCTCCTCCATTGGGGGCACTGTGATCCATCCAATAGCTGACTGTGAGCATTCACTTCTGTGTTGGCTAGGCCCTGGCATAGTCTCACAAGAGAGAGCTATATCTGGGTCCTTTTAGCAAAATCTTGCTAGTGTATGCAATAGTGTCAGCATTTGGAGGCTGATTATGGGATGGATACCCGGGATATGGCATAGGTGTCCGCTCGGCCCGGGAGGGCTTTGCCTGAGCATCTGTGAGAGACATCTTAGCTCCCTAACTCCACCAAGACTCGTCTGCACAGGTGAGAGTATGGACTACAGAAGCTAACAGCTTCTGGGACAGGTCCTGTTTCAGGCCTTCATCTTCTGCCAGGAGGCAAGTCTGAATGCCAGATATCTGTGCACCTTCCCTGAAAGAGGAGAGCCTGCCTGCAGAGAGTGCTCTGACCACTGAAACTCAGGAGAGAGCTAGTCTCCCTGGTCTGCTGGTAGAGAATAACAGCATCACGAAAGGAACAAGCTCTAACCAGAAACAACTATAACAACTGACTCCAGAGTTCCCCAACTTTCTTTTGGCTATAGTGTTTTAACACAGTAGTAGAAACCCTAACTAAGACACTTCCTTAGCTCTCTACTCTAGTCTCCCTTTCCTTCCATACCTCTCTCATTTCTGCTCTGTCTACGTTCTTGAAATGTTCAGTTGATCCTTGTTGCTATGGCACTATCAAAACTGTAGCAATTTTTGGAGAAACACATCAGCACCTTTTGCTGTTGCTGCTGATGTTGTTAATCTCTTGGAACACTATCTCTTACTCATCTGGTCACTCTGCACCCTGGTGTTCCCTGATGGGATTATTGCTGCTCTGCTGACTGTATCTGTGATGTCTTTATTCAGTCAACATCACTAAATGCTGGCAGAAAAGCAACATTCAAGAAGGAACTGTTGACTGTGATGTGGAAGTGTAAACAAATAAACCCTTTCCTCCCCAACTTGGATTTAATCACATCTCACCACAGCAACAGTAACCCTAACTAAGGCACTGTGTTTGAAATTATCTCAAATATTTTTTGTGCCTTTTACTGAAAATTGATGGGTTTTGTACATACAATATCCAGATATGGTTCGAAATCCCCTCTACTACTTCAAGTTTCTCCACTTCCATCTCGTCTCCCAATGGGAGCCACTCCCTTTCTGCCTATCAGAAAACAATCAGGCTTAGGAGGGATAATAATATAATGTCACAAAAACTAACATAACAGAGTTGCACAAGACAAGCAAAAAGAAGGAAAATAGCCTAAGAGGAGGCACAAGGAACAGACCCACTTGCTTGCACACTCAGAAATTCCTTACGTTAACCACAATAGCTCAGAGAACTGGATGAGGACCCGTGAAGGCCCTATGCACGCCGCCTCAGTCTCTGTGAGTTCATATGAACTTCTGTTATCTTACTAAACACGCTTTAAACATTTGTTGCCAAATTTATTGACATAAAGTGGAAATGTAAATAAGGGTAATTATTTACTTTCTTGTAAAGCAAAATGTTATAAGATCTCACAGAAATCTTTTCCATGATATAATTATGTTGCCATCCTAGGATGTTTTAGGATGCAATATGCTTCACTCAAATATGTACATTATGGTATTGCTATAAATATAAAAGAAAAGATAATAACAAATACACTTGGAAATTATGTAAGAATAGTCAACTGAAATATTTCTGGTCAATTGCTAAAGTAAGTACACCTGATAAAAATAATACATAAAATGATTTAAAAACTTATGATTGGAAATAAAATAGCATTCATCTTAATGGCTGCATTCATGTAAAAATTTTTACTCAAACAGTATAAGAGTGGATGGAAGGATTATAAGGGCCAGAGATGTTGGATGGCACCAAATACAGACTTTACATATACAACATGGTGGGTGTGCATAAATCCACAGAGCTGTGAGAGTGTGCAGAAGACCTGCATAAGCTTAGGCTAGATGGAACCCTAAACTTCAAGGGGAAAGGAGGAACAAAGTCCCAAAGCCAGCCAAGGATCTCTTGACATTCAATTGCTGCTGGTGTAGAGAATCCCACATTTATTCAAAGGAGTGATATTTGGTGTATTGTGCACACTCCAGACCAGGGATCATACCCAGGAGAAGACACCCCACAAAACTCGACCCCATGTATTTTTTTTTTTTACTATTTTTGTTATTTTGTCTTTGTTTTGAGAGAGAAAGAGAGAGAGAGAGAGAGAGAGAGAGAGAGAGAGAGAGAGAGAGAGAGAACCCAAAGTTGGGTAGGTAGCAATTGGAGAAGGGAATTAATGTGATTGAAATATATTGTATGGAATTCTTAAATAACAAGAAAATCACTACTTAATTTTTTTTACTCACACACAAATAGATAAAGTAACATAAGGCACATTTACCTGATGAGTTTGCAACTATTTGAATAATTTTTAAAATATTTATTTATTTTATTTGTACTGTAGGTGACTTCAGACATCACAGACGAAGGCATTGGATTTCATTACAGATGTTTGTGAGCCACCATGTGGGTTGCTTGGAATTGATCTCAGGACCTCTGGAAGACCAGTACAGTGCCTTTAAACACTGAGCCATCTCTCCAACCCCTACTTGAATAATTGTTATATCTATATATCTATATCTATATCTATATCATATATATATATATATATATATATATATATATATATATAATAATGCAGAACAATAGAAGACCTTACCCAGAAGAATGTAACTGTGCCTTGACCTTAAAAAAAATTTAACTGAGATACTATGACAAGGCAAAATCCCTGATTAGGTTCTAAAATTATTCTTAAATATATATTCTTAATTATGGGTATGAGTGTATGTCTATGGGTATGCACGTGCATGTGACTGAACTTGTCCACAGAGGTCCAAAGATCGTTTTGGATCTCCTAGAGCTAGATATAAGAGCACTTGAGAGCAACCTCACATGGATGCTTGGAACTGAACACAGGTCCTCTGAGAAAGCAGTATGTGCTCTTAATGTGTTCCATCTCTCCAACCTCTAAAATATTTTAAAGTAAGTTTAAAATAAAAGTCGTTCATGATTTGATGTACTAGTGTAAATTTACCGTAGGTGTGTGATTCTTTAAGCTTAGAATTTTATACTCTAATTAGTTTCTGTATTTCAACTGGGATTATAAATTTACTTAGAGCAATAATTTGTGGCTGGAGAGATAATCAGTGGTTAAGAGAATTTGTTATTCTTAAAGAGGAGCCTGGTTCAATTCCCAGCACCATACAATGGCCCATATCTATCTGAATGTCCAGTTTCAGGGGATCTAGTACCTTCTTCTGGCCTTTGTGGACAACAGGCATGTATATACTGGTATACATACATGCATGTGGGTGAAATATTTCTCTGTATCTGTAAAATCTCTCTCTCTCTCTCTCTCTCTCTCTCTCTCTCTCTCTCTCTCTCTCTCTCTCACACACACACACACATACACACACACACACACACACACACACACACACACACACACTCACACACACACAAATATGTAAAATCTCCTGGAATAAACATTTCTATGTTTGTATGTTTATTTACTATGAAAGTCATCCACCTGCCAGTGCTTGTGTGTGGCAATCAGAGAACTACTTGTAAGAGATACAGCTGTGGCTTCTGTTTATAATCCAAGCTCATCTCTCAATGGGCATCATGGCCTTAGCAAACTCTCAGTTTTGCTAATTTTCCCTCCTCACCTTTATGTTTGGATGTTAAAATCCTTATGTATATGCTGATTTATAATGAAAAGAAAAATGCAACAAGTGTATCAGAAAACAACAACAAAGAAAAAACAACAAGTGTTCCTTTTGCTCTCTGCTTAAAGGTCCTTATAAATTCTCAAAGTTTGGCCATTTTGGGCTATCTATCAATTACAGAACAAAATCCCTCCACTTAATTCACAACATAAAGTAATTGAAATTTCATAAAAAATTGTTTTTAGTAAATTACAATATATTACTATCCTAAGTTAGTTTTTTTTTATAAATCATTTATAAATTGTCATGGAAATTTTCTCTTAAAACAAAACAAAAATACTTACAAATAATAAAAAGTACTGGAAGCTGGGATGTGGTGGCAGGTGCCTTTAATCCCAGCACTTGGGAGGCAGAGGCAGGTGGATTTCTGAGTTTGAGGCCAGCCTGGTCTACAAAGTGAGTTCTAGGATAGCCAAGGCTACACAGAGAAACCCTGTCTCAAAAAAACAAACAATAACAACCACGAAACAAAAACAAAAACAAAAACAAACAAAAACAAAAACAAAGAAAAAGTACTGGGGCAGTGAGCTGGTATAGTGGGTAAAGGCACTTGTTGCCAAGACTGTCTTTCTGAGTTTTGTCCTCAAAATCCTCATGGTAGAAGAAGAGATCCAACTACAACAAGTTGTCTGACCTCCACACATACTCTCTGGCATGCATACCTGGGCATGTGTGTGTGCGTGTGTGTGAAAATGCATAAAACAAATGAACAAATCTCTAAAAAAAAAAATTAAACCTAAACTTACTTCAAACTCTGTGTATACAACTATAGGAAACAGAAATGAAAAACAATATAAATTTGTTTTAAAGATTTTTGTTACTTTTAATTGTGTGTATTGAATTTAATTATGTGTGTATGTATGTTCACATGAATGCTGGTGTTTGTGGAGGCCAGATGTGTCATTTTGCAGGTTGTGGATCATGGCTTGTTGTGAGCAGCAAGGTGTGGAACTGGGAACTCAGAGTCTCTGCAAGAGTCCTGTGCACTCCTAACCACTCAGCCATCTCTCCAGCAACCCAGATTTTATTTTAAAAGTGTATTTTTGTCACAACTTTAGATATGTTTTGTATTTAATCATGGAAGAAGGACATGGGCATGAATGCTATCAGATCCCCATCTGACCTTGACTCCCTGTCAGATGAAGCAGACAACATTGTGTTAAAAATGAAAATATTAAAGATGCAAAAAGGATAGATTTCAACAGCAAAGCATATTATTAAATTTTACAGAGGCACAAACAGGAAATCTTCAACTTGGACACTGATCATAGCAATTTCTGTCCCTTCTGGCTTTATGGATTAAGACATTATTAAAACAGAAATGAGGATTCTCTAGATATTATTCTGAAACATGTCTCATCAAATAAATCTGAACTAGAAATAATTATTTTTCATATATATGTGTGAACATGCACACTCAAGCACATAGATGCTGTAAATATGTTTCATTAGCTTAATCCAGTTTTAGATGATCACAAATTGGATCTCATGAAAACATAGTAGTAAATATTTCTTTTTAAAAAATATATTTGTATTTTAGTTATGTGTATACATGTACCCCCCCTCTCTCTCTCGTGTACACTCTGTGTGTGTGTGTGTGTGTGAGAGAGAGAGAGGGAGAGGGAGAGGGAGAGGGAGAGGGAGAGGGAGAGGGAGAGAGAATGTATCAAATGTGTGTAATTTTCTAAGGAGGCCAGAAGAGGTTGTCAGCTCCCCTCGGCTTGAGTTACAGTTGGTTGTGAATTGCCCAGTGTATGTGTGTGTGGACTGAACTTCAGCTCTGTGACATAGTAAGTGCTTTTAACTGCTGATTCATTGCTTTAGCACCTAAACTATTTACTTGCAGTGAACAGTTTTCACATCTAACTTATCTACAACTAGCCATTGTTATAATAGAAAAATGCTAATGAAACAATGTCTCTAGAAATTTCCAGGGGAAAATTCTAACGATGTGGTGTGGTCTGCATGAATTTCTGAATTCATGTGTTACAGGGATACCCATATTTTTAAAGTTATTTGAAAATTCAGTGTTTCCAGTTTTCATGGAGACATAGACCCTAGATGTAGTTAGAGGTAATGTATTTATCAAACATAGGAGGAAAGATTGAATAAGTACCAGTGCAGAATGAAACCATGTCAATCCAGAGACATCTCTTAGCTGAGAAGAGTGACTAGCCACTCTATGATTCCCGGAAAATTCAGAGAGCTTGTTTAGCTCAAGCAGGGATGCTCCCCTGCCCAGTGGAAACAGATCAGAACTTCCATAGCTGGCATACTTCCAGAAGTGCAACAAGACAGCCATAGAATCCTAAGTTCAAGGTGACTCTGGATTCAACATAGAGTCACTATTTCAAAACTGAGAAAAGCTTAGAGAGGTCTGAGTCCATGTGGCAAGAGCTCTTGCTGCATGTTATAGTGACGAAATTTACATCCCCACACCAATGCAAAAAGTTAAGAAAGGTCTTAAGAGCTGGGAATCCAAAGAAGGAGAGGCAAGAAAATCAGAAGGTGCAACAGCCTTTATCCTCCCAGAAAAACACTGGTTCCCCATTTACTCAGAGACCCTGCCACAAGAGGATAAAGAAGATAATGGTAATGTATAACCTCTGTTCTGATAAAGTCCTGCTCTGGCCTCTGCACCTACCTGGACATATGAATTTGTATACATGTATATCACAAATGCATGCACATGCATACACATGCATTTCTGCTCATCTGCATGCATACGCACATATATAAAAAGCAAAAATAACAATGAAAAAGGAAATAAATACACAATCAACAAAATTTCCTGTCTTAATACCTCACTTTGGCAATGGGACCTGAATGCTTGATTCAGAGGACAGATTGTTCTGGAGATATAGTACCCCTACCAGAGTGCAGATGCCTGGAGTCTGAAGATGTCTTGTAGCTGTTCACAGGTGCAGTGGAATTCATTTGAATTTCAGGTAGCTGAGGGAAGCATGGGAGGGAGCCGTCCAGACCATGTGATGGTTCAGTGGGCCAAGCCTGATGACCACGGTAGAATCCCTAGAAATTAGTGAGAACCAATTTTGGCAAGTTGTCCTCTTTTGAGCTCCATTTGCACACAGTAGTACACATAGGGCTTATGGACACACACAGACACACATACATACACATACATACAGAGTTACCCTTAGATGAATACATAATTAACCAGCCTACAATTTAACTACTTGACAATAATTATACGAAATAGGAATTCATTATGATTCTAATAAGTACAAAATTCAAAATTTATTCAATCCTATCACTCTAAATGCTGGTTTTTGCTATTGTTGCTTTCAAGGCTATGTGGTAAGTAACACTGTTATGTTCATTTTACTAATTTTTTCTAATAAAGAAACAGGCACAAGTTTGTTTTGTTTCATTTTGTTTTGTTTTTTCAGACCATGCTGTCAATATAAGCTGTGGCCAATATGACCAATCCAATCAGACTAGGAGATGCTGGAGATGGACTAAAATTTACTTTGCTTTACAGTGAAGTTGGATGGATAATGACTGACCCACAGAGCTGTGTTAGGCAGCAAACTCACTCCTATTCATGAAGATGCTGGTAGTTGTAACCTGCAGCCATCACCCTTGGAACAATAGATATGTGTTACCTGAGACCAGTCTAATCTCCTTCAGAGGGTCAAAGGAAAATGTTAAACTGCTTAGCACATTTCCAGTAACTGTGAAGGAAGTTACTACTTATATAACGATTTTATTTTCAACAAAGCAATTGACCTATAAGCAAAAATTAGAAAGCATAAGTGGGACTTCCTTTTGTTTAAAGTTTCAAAAGTCCTGTCTCAAGTTATAAATTTCACAAACATAATTCATTGACTCCAAAATGGACCAGGAACATCTACTGCTGTCACACATTTGCAGAATGTCTAGTATTTGTTTGAGTGACATGGAGGACATTAATAAATACTATGCTTACTCATTTCAAGAAGCTCTCCCTGGGTTAAGGAATTGATATGATGCTTATGTTCAAACCATAAGATTAAGCTCCTAGGTAGGTTATCTTATTTCATTTTTGATTGTTATTCTTTAGACACTTGTCAGCTTTCTGATGAGAAACAGAAAGAGTGTGGACTGGGGAAGGTGACAAGGACCGCAGAAGAGCTGAGGGAGGGGAATCCACAATCAGAATATGTTGTATCAAAACTATCTTTTGTATTTTCTAAGTTTATTTAACTTATTGAACATAGTTTTCCCCATCCAATCCAAATCCATACCCTTTCTTACTCTCATCAGAAAACAAACAGGCATGAAAGAAGAGTAATAAAATAAAATAAACCAAAACAAAAAAAAGTCTATTTTCGATTGAAAATAAATAGCAGGAAAAAAAAGTTTCTAGTTGAAACTCTACAAGGTGTGTTATGGAGAAAGGGTTGAAAATGTAGACTATGAACATGACTCATGAGCCATGTGGCTAACAGAGGTTTGAACAGAGAACAGATGTGAGAGGCTCTACATCATTTGTCTATCAAGAGAATTATCAGAAAACTCTCCCAATGAGTCTTCACAGGCAGCAAAACGTTTCAATCTCTATGTCATTTTCTCTGATTTAATCGATTCATAGGAACTGTATGGAAGCTTTATTTACAAACACTTGTAGTCAGTGTTAACTGTGAGGTATTAGAAAGTTGATGCCTGGAACAGGATTGTGATGTAATAGCCATTAGCATATGTGTCTGTGTATAGCATGCGCTGATGGGTCATGTTGCACAATGGTGAAAAATTGTGGATAATATTTAAGTGATTCAAATCATTAACTGATGCAATTTTCAGGAGTCAAATTTATTAACAGACTTCTAAATTAAATAATGTTCTGTTTCTTGATTCTACAGCTAGTTTTCATGGATATGATGAAAATGTAAAGCCACAGATACATTTTAGAAAATAATTGTAAAAAAAAATAGTGCAAATTTTAATCCCCTTTCCTCTATGCAAATGTGGTGGTAAGAGGACAACTTTCAGGAGTGGAGTCTTTCCTACCCTTATTGAGTGGGTCCTGGGGATTGAGCTTGGCTTATCATGCTTGGCAATAGGTGCTTTTACCCTCTGAGGTTTCCAAATAATCCTAAGAAATACTCATTTAATTATTTCCATCGTATAGATAATTCCAATTGCATATACAATCATATATATTTAGTGTATTTTCTAATACACTTTAAATGCATAGTTTCTGCATGTATTATATGAATTTTATAAATTATTCCTAAGAGAAAATGTTTTAGCTAATGGAGCTTATTATACTATTGATCAGTGACCAATGGTTGAATGACTTGTTAAGTGGTTTGACTAAATGCAACTCTTAAACACTTTTACTTGAAACAGACTTCATCAATGATGTTTGATCTGCTAGGGGTGCTTTCGAAGGAAATGCTGCACTAAGCATGCATATGTGTTCAGGAAAAAGCAATACCTTAATACAAAGTTTCTCCAGTTTGGCACTATTGACATGTTAGAATGGATAATTTGTTCTACAAGACAGCTCATAAATTGAAGAATATTCCTGTACTATTGTGTGCGTTTGTAGATAATATATATGTTATAACAGACCTCCAGACCTTAGTAGGACCCCAGAATTTAGCAAAACTGAAAGCAAGCTCAAAGTACCATTCAGACCCTGAAACCCAGCATAAAGACATTACCTGTTAAAATGAAAACAAAAACCTAATTGTTCAAAATCTATAGTTCTGAGAAAGTCCTTAAATGTACTAACACTGCTTTTTGGCTTCTGTAATTCTTTTGACTAACTTTTCTTGCTAACTGAGGTTTGTGAACCTAGAAGATGGTTTTTGTGCTTATCATTTTATGGAGTGGGACCTCACAATAATGTGTGGAGGCATCTGGAGGTATATGTGTTCACATGTATGTGGATGTATCTGGAGGTACATGAGTTCACATGTATGTGGAAGCCGGAATTTGGTGTCAATGATTGGTTGCTCCCTTCTTTATCCATTGAGACAGAATCTCTTGCTGTATCTAGATCTCACTGATTTATATAATCTTTCTAGATGACTCTTTCTCCTAAGTGTTTGGATTACAGGTAGGACACTGTCATAGTCTGGGTTTGTATTTCTGTACAAAACATCATGACTAAGAAGCAAGTTGGGGAGGAAAGGGTGTATTCAGCTTTCATTTTCACATTGCTGTTCATCACCAAAGGAAGTCAGGACTGGAACCCAAGCAGGGCAGGAGCATGGAGGCAAGAGCTGATTCAGAGTCCATGGAGGGGTGCTGCTTACAGGATTGCCTCCCCTGGCGTGCTCAGCTTGCTTTCTTATAGAACCCAGGGCTACCAGCCCAGGGATGGCACCACCCATAATGGGCCCTTCTACCCTTGATCACTAATTGAAAAAATGCCTTACAGCTGGATCTCATGGAGGATTTCCTCAAGGGAGGCTCCTTTCACTGTCATAACTTCAGCTTGTGTCAAGTGGACACACAAAACCAGCCAGCATAGATACCACACATGCCTGGCATTTCAAATGTTGGTGCTGGAGATCAAAATTCCATTCCTGCCTATGCTGCAGATGTTGCTTTATTCACTGCAACGTTTCCCAGCCCCACCATGTGAGATGTTTAATCATATTCCTGAGATTAACTCTGTAGTTACTTCTGACATCTCCTTTCACAAATTAGAAAAACTATAAATGTATGCAAATATGCAAACTGTTTCTTGGGTTGTAACTTTAGGGGACCAGGTTCCCATATGTAGGTCAGGTTGCTTTTAAACTTATTGATAACTCAGGACTGCATCAGACGGTTATGACCTTGTCTCTGCCTCCCACATGCTGGGATTACCAATCCACACCGCCTTGTTTTGCCCACACTGTTCCCTTCTTGATAAGAGAAGAAGTCAGGAAAACTAAAAATCACAAGTCATGATCCGGATATTAAAAAGTCCCTTTCCTAGAATGCTCCTGAAGCACAAAAAACAATATTTATAATAAACTATTTTGGAGAATTGAGGCCAATGTGTGCTACTAGATTAAATTTAATAGAATTAAATGGTTAATAATACAATAATATTTTAAAGTTGCCATATACAATGGAATAATATTTTATCTCTCCATGTAATTTAATTCATCTGAATTTCCAATTATGAGACCATAACAATTGACATCACTGCTTTACAGTTTTTTAAAAGATTTAATTTTTTTATTTATGTGTATGTGTCTATTTGACTATATGCCATGTGATTGTGGATATCCATGGAAACCAGAAGAGGGCATCAGATATACTAGAGCTGGAGTTACAGGCAGTTTTGCAGGGAATCAAACTAAGGTTGTCTGTATGAGCTGTAAATACTTTTAAGATCTGAGCACTTGTCTCCAGCCTCTTGGCTGTGTTTGGGCCCTGAAACTGTAATTTAATGTTTTTACAGTGGAAGATAGACATAATTTTATTACAAAAATAATGAGTATTTCAAAATGATTTATTTCTCATCTTATTATCAGTAATGTAAAATGAAATGCTACCTGACAAATAAAATATCTTAATAAGAAATAGCAACTGACTGTCTAAAAATAAGGTATGAATCATATTATAAATAAGAACACACATTGTTTCCTGCTGGAAAACCCCAAACAATCAGTTGTTTATTGAAACACACAAAATCAATTGTAACAAAAAAGGAGAAAATATTTTATTACAGTTCTTAAACATTTCCTTTAAATAACAATGGAAATAAAGATGGAATCAGCACACCAAAGAGAAATTTTTTCCTTCTGAATTAAAAGTAATCTCTAGCATTAATGATGAAATGAGATTTAATCATGTCTCAAATGCAGTAAAAATAAGGCAAAATTACATGTTATGGTTGTACAGCTCGGTGTTCTTGTGGCATTCCTAACAGTGAGAGGCTCTGACTCTATTTCCTGGCTTTGGGACTCCTTCCCTCCTGCAGCCTTGATGTGAGAGTGCATGCCTCAAGTTATTGGATCTTATTAGGCCATGTTTGTGTGATGTTTCTGGAAGGGCTTCTTTTTTCATTTATTATTATTATTATTATTAGGTATTTATTTCATTTACATTTCCAATGCTATCCCAAAAGTCCCCCACACCCTCCCACACCCACTCCCTCATCCACCCACCCACTCCCACCTCTTGTCCCTGGTGTTCCCCTGTACTGAGGCATATAAGGTCTGCAGGACCAATGGGCTTTTCTTTCCACTGATAGCCGACCAGACCATCTTCTGATACATATGCAGCTAGAGACACGAGCTCTGGGGTGGGGGTAGGGGGTTTACTGGTTAGTTCATATTGTTGTTCCACCTATAGGGTTGCAGATCCTCCCAGCTCCCTGTGTACTTCCTCCAGCTCCTCCATTGGGGGCCCTGTGATCCATCCAATAGCTGACTGTGAGCATCCACTTCTGTGTTTGCTAGGCCTGGGCATAGTCTCACAAGAGACAGCTATATCAAGGTCCTTTCAGCAAAATTTTGCTGGTGTATGCAATGTTGTCAGCGTTTGGAGTCTGATTATGGGATGGATCCCCAGATATGGCAGTCTCTAGATGGTCCATCCTTTGTCTCAGCTCCAAACTCTGTCTCTGTAGCTCCTTCCATGGGTGCCTTGCTCCCAATTCCAAGAAGGGGCAAAGTATCCACACCTTGGTCTTTGTTCTTCCCGAGCTTCATGTGTTTCACAAATTGTATTTTATATCTTGGGTATTCTAAGTTTCTGGGGTAATATCCACTTATCAGTGAGTACGTATCATTTGAGTTCTTTTATGATTGAGTTACCTCACTCAGGATGATGCCCTCCAGATCTATACATTTGCTTAGGAATTTCATAAATTCATTGTTGTTAATAGCTGAGTAGTACTCCGTTGTGTAAATGTACCACATTTTCTGTATCCATTCCTCTGTTGAGGGGCATCTGGGTTCTTTCCAGCTTCTGGGCTTCTTTTTTCTAAGAGAAGATGAAATAGGTGTGGATGTGGGGAGAAGAGGAAGTGGAGGGGAAAGACTGTGGGGAAGGGAGGGATGGGATATGGTAGTCAGGATGTAATATGTGATAGAAGAATAAATAGAAAGGAAAGAAAACAAAAATGCAAACTATAGGCAAGTTGGCTCAGCAGATAAGAACATCTGATGTTTACCCATGCTTGCAGACTTGGGTTCAAAGTCCAGCACTCACAACAAAGAAGTCAACTTGGAACAATCAGCCCTAAACCAGTTGTCTCCATTAAATCTCTCCTCTCAGGGCTTAAGGATCCCACCAGATAGACAGCAAAGGAGAGGATGGAGGACACCAAGAAAACAAGGTCCTCTAAAGCATCATGATTAGAGCACCTGTGAACTCACAGTCTGAGACAGAATGTACCAGGCTTGCACTATGCCCTTTGTTTATGGTATGACTTTCAGTTTAATGTTTTATATGGGATTTCTGTGTGAATAAAGGAAAGGACCTATGATTCTT
The DNA here is from genome assembly GCF_000001635.26 of Mus musculus. Classification (NCBI taxonomy): domain Eukaryota; kingdom Metazoa; phylum Chordata; class Mammalia; order Rodentia; family Muridae; genus Mus; species Mus musculus. The sequence continues at coordinate 79,988,784 of NC_000072.6, read as the reverse complement.
ATGCTTTCTCTTGGACTCCTTTCTTTCTGCTTGTTTGTTTTATCTAGTTCCAATGTGTTTTACTCTTCTATACTATACTATACTATACTATACTATATATATAATACTATCTATACTATACTCTATTATGCCATCTGTACTGTACTATACTATACTATATTATATATATTATACTATCTATACTATACTCTATTATGCCATCTGTACTGTACTGTACTATACTATACTATACTATACTATACTATACTATACTATACTATACCATATAGAAGCCTGTTTGTTTTCTAATGAGGGGTGTAAAGGGAGTGGATCCAGTTGGCAGAGGATATGAGAGGAACTAGGAGGAGTAGAGGGAGGAAAAACCATAATTAGAATATATTGTAAGACAAAAGAATCTATTTTCAATAAAAGAAAAATAAAGAACTGGGTTGGGCCATACCTACACTGAAATCCAAGAAATGTCTGGATGGAAATAGTATAGTTTCTGGGACTTGCTGTCAGCCTAGTTCAAGTTCAGCTCAAGATCAGTGAGAGACCCTTTCTTAAATTGAGAGTGATAGAACAAGGCAAGGAGCACCCTCACTTGGCCTTTTGTGCATATATGTACACACACACACACACACACACACACACACACACACACACACACACAGAGGTAGAGAGGCAAAGGAATAATGTGGTAATTCTAGGATGAGTGACTTCTGTTAGTTCCTGAACAATTCAGCTAGCTAGGTGGTCAGTTCTTATTCCTGCTACAAATAGGAAGGAACCTGAGTTATGTGATGTCCAATTGTTGCCTTATTGTGTGTGTTTATGCTTTATATAGAAAACGAAGCTTCAGGCAGTACCTAAAGCCAAGAGAGATTCTTTTCTAAAAGAAGACAAGATTTACCTTGCATGTCTGCAAAGTACCACAAACTCTCTTCCAAGCTTCACACTGTCCTCCCTTAGAGATAGCTGTCATTTAAGCAAGTAAAAAGTCTCATATGTGAAAGAGTATTACAACATCATGAGGCTTTTTCAAAAAGTATCTATGACATCCTGACACATTCTTTTGTGAAAGTTAGACATAGCTCTTATTACAAAAGAGATGGAGTAGTTTATTCTGTGCTAAATGTATATGGTGATATTTGGTTTAGAATAATCACAGAACATAAATTCAGGATTTCCCATGTGGCATATTTCAACATAGAAAAGATTCTATGAACTTTTCACAGTTTTAGAACAAAAGAACACCTTAAACAAAGGCACTTTTCAGTTATTGTGCTAGGAACAGAAGGTAAGTTGAAAGCAATATACCGAACCCTCTGCTGTCAGTTTTATTTGATAGCTGATGACATTTTTGTTTTTAGGGTTGCTAGAAGAGACTGGTCTGCTAAGAACACATTAGAAAGAATTTATCCCCTAGTCATAGAGATGTGAGATCAGAGTTGAGTGATGAATGGATATTATTGGATTTACATGTGGCCCAAGATTACTTTGTTTCTAGACTTGAAATATTCCATTTTTGCTGTTGTAACTTAACAAAACAATCTGCATCACACACACACACACACACACACACACACACACACACACACACACTCACACATTCCTTCCCCTCCCTCCAGTAATTATAGCTCATAGATTCTCCTGTTGGATAAGTATTACCAATTCAATGATCAAAATTTTATGTCTTATGGTGATATAAAAACTTATCATTAGAATATGATAGAGGTCATGTTGGCAAGCACAAGTTCATGCCAAACAAAATTGTTACATAGATAAAGTAAATGATCTCTAGGTCCTACCTTAACTGAGAAAATATTATCAGTTTATATACTGGGGAAAGAGAAATTATGCTGAATAATGGGATAAGCCTTTGAAGCTAGTGAGAAAATATAATCTTTTAAACTAGAAAGCTTCCTCCAAGTAAAATAAGAAATCCACAGGAGCATGAAAACACAAGAAATGTATGATGTATAAGAGAACACAATATCTTGATCCTCATTTGTAGTTTCACTGAAAACAAGATCAGCATTATTTCTAAATTATTTCTATAATTTAGGGAAAAAAACACAGCTATCCCAATACTTCAAGATCTAAGAGATCTAGACATAAAGTAAAATTTAAGAAATACATTATAAAAGTTTGAGTGTTGGTAGAGATAAAAATTTTAGAGATTTTATTTTAGATTCTTGAGTGTCTTATTTTGATTCAGTTGAGTGTCACCCAGATTCACTGATGTTCATGTGGATATGTGATCAGAGAGAGTTTGCACAACTTTTAGTTGACAATACAAATGTGAATGGGTGTCTGGCATGGGAGGTATTCACTGGATAGAATTTCTTTGTAGTGGTGATAATAGGTGTACTGGATAGGATTGTTAGATGCCATTTATTAGGTAGAGATTGTGGGTGGAGTTATTGGGTAAGGATTCTGGGTAGCAGAAAGAGTGGTTGGCTATGGTTAATGAGTAGAGTTTCTGGGTAGGGTTGTTGGAGATAAGTAGAGCTGATGCTTAGGGAACATGGTATAATTAGAGGTGATGGTATAATTATTGGGTAGGGTGGCTAGGAAGCATGGTTAGGTAGAGTTGATGAGTAGGGTTAGTCGATAGAGTTGGTAGGTATCATTATTAGGTAGAGTTTCTGGGTAGATTGGTCTTTTTCCCTAGATAAAGTTGCTAGGAAAATTGCTGAATAGGGCTCCTGAGGAATATTTCTGGGTAGAGTTATTAGGTAGTGTTTGTTTGTTTGTTTGTTTGTTTGTTTGTTTGTTTTCTGAGACAGGGTTTCTCTGTTTAGCCCTGGCTGTCCTGGAACTCACTTTGTGGACCAGGCTGGCCTCAAACTCAAAAATCTGCCTGCCACTGCCTCCCAAGTGCTGGGATTAAAGGTGTGTGCCACCACTGCCTGGCGGGGAGTATTGATGTCTAGAGTTGATGGGTATAGATTTTAGGTAGGATTACTGTGTACATTTTCATGGTAGGCACTCCAGTAAGATTTCTGAGGAGAAGTCCTAGATAGAGTTGATAGGTACGGTTGCTTATCTGGTCCTTACTCTTGAAGCTGGGTAGCATTTTTATATGTCTTTCCAAGCTGATGAACTATCCTAGTTTTAGTTATTCGTGTATTTGGTTTTTTATAAGTTCACAGAAGAAAGATTCTTCAACAAATTCAATTTATTATAATTACATGAAACTCTCTTAAGCAGAGGTCACTCATATAGTCTTTAGAGGATATTTTGGTCTAACAAAGCAGGAAGCTTTAATTAATGTGTTAATGTGTGTGTGTGTGTGTGTGTGTGTGTGTGTGTGTGTGTGTGTGTGAGAGAGAGAGAGAGAGAGAGAGAGAGAGACTATGTGTTTGTGTGTGTGTTCATGCACACCCAATTACAATATCATGTTTTAACAATGAACATTCTTATCCACTGAGGAATCTCCCCACCCCAATTAATATTTTATGGTTTCCATTGTTCATTTAACTGCAATCACCAACTATTGGAGATCATAAGCACAATGAAAATTCTAGATAAAAGTTGGTTGCTTTTGAGTTATGCACACTCCTTATAAGTAGTCTTTCACACATATTCCTGTTTATAACTTGGTGAAAACAAATTGGTTCATCAATCTGAACTGGTGTAACCCTTACTTTGGTCTTCTTTTGATTACGTCTATGAAGAAAGTAGGTATGAATTTCATCTCTCTAGGAAAAGTCTGTCATACAACAATATTATATTGTTAAAAAACATAAATTTATTTACTATTATTAAGCTAAACATACATAGCATAGGCAGAGGCCTGAATTGGCTACATCTCTGTGACAGATAGTACTTAACAATAAGAAAAAAATTCAATTCCACTAGTGTAATTGTTGGAAGTATAAGAGAACATGATCAAATATACATTTTAATACCTGTGAGCCAGGGAAAGACACTTGCCCCCATGTTGATGATCTAAATTTAATTTTCAGAAACTGCATGGTGGAAGCAGAGAACAGACTCTTTTAAGTTGCTTAGTCCTCCATATATGTGCCATGGCACATGTGTGCATATGCACATACAAAGTAAATAAATAAATTACAAATTTACTAAACAAACCAGACAAATAATGCAAATATAATAAGTAAACAATACAAAGAACCAACAAATGAAAGTGTTGCTACATTGAGAAAATCGATAAAATTGATAAATGCTTATTTAAATTACCTAAAAGGGGTGGAAATAATACCAAAATTAACAAAATTATTAATGTAAAGATGTAAATAACAGTAGTACCAAGTAAAGCCAAATAATTCATTAGGACATACTTTAAAAACCTGCATTCTAATAAATACAAAAATGTAAAAGAATTGGATCATTTTCTTGATACATACTATGTACCAAACTTAAACCAAGATCAGAGAAGCAAGTTACACAGACTTATAACCCCTAGTGAGTTCTTCTTCTTCATCTTATTATATTTTATTTTGTTATGTTTGGTTATTTGGTGGCATTTTTGGTAGCACTTAACATGATATTTTGTGGGTTTCCTGAGTGTGTGAATGAATTAATTTCTAATTTTTGTGTCTTCTCTTGCAGTCATTTACTTCTGTTCATTTGTTTTGTCTAATTCAAATGTGTTAGTCTTTATTTTTATCAAACTACACTTTACTTTACAATATTTTAAAAAAAATTAAATGAATGAGCCTGGCCAAAGGTGGTGCATGCCTGTAATCCCAGCTGATAGGAGGCCAGCCTGGGCTAAAGAGAAAATTCCAGGAAGACCAGGACTATGGAGAAGAAACTCTGTCTCAAAAATGGGGAAAAGATAGAAAAGAAAAGAATGAAAAGTGAATAAAAGCTTAGCCAATAGTGAAAGTTGATAACAACACTATCTTTTGGCTGTTGTTGTTGGGAGAGGGAAAATAAATTTTCTCCAAATGATCAACACTGAGTATATCCACCACTCTAGGTCAGGCCTTATGTTCAGGAGTAGTTGGCCAACATATAGTGGAGTGCTCAGTGTGTGTGTGTGTGTGTGTGTGTGTGTGTGTGTGTGTGTGTGTGTGTGTTTGCTGTTGCTTGGTTTTATTTGTATATTTATGTGGTGTTTTATTTATGCTTCTTAGTTTGGGGGGTTATGTTGTATTGGGTTTGTTGGTTTATTCTTAGATAGAACTTAAAATTGGATGGGTAGGGAAAAGAAAAGGATCTAGAAGGAGTTGGGTAAGGGGAGGAATATGATCAACGTATATTTAAAGTTAATAAATAAATAAGTTGAGAATACAAAAATTTCAAGTGTACAGTTTATTCAACATTATCCATTACATTTCTATATATTTATTTCCTGAGGATAATTGGAAACAAAAAATTCATATAGATTCTCTTGTTATTAAAGTCTTGCCTAAATGGTTGAGAGATTAATATATCACAACCTATTGAAGTTACAAAATATAACTTAAAAAGTCAATGAAATAAAGGAATCTCAGAAACATACCATCACAAATAGGGTATGCTGAGTTTTGGTAAAACATTAACACCATTCTTTGAGAAAATGATGTTTGGTTTTTGTTTTTTATTTTTTAATTAATTAATTGATTAATTAATTAACTTTATATCTCAACCACAGCTTCCCATATGTCCCTCTTCTTCTTCCACTATCATCCTCTTCCATCCTGCCTTCCTAACCCCTTTTCCCTTTCTCCTCAGAGACAGGGAACCCCCCCTCCCCACTAGATATCAGCTCACGTTGGCATATCAAGACACATTTTCTTCTATTGAGCATAGACTGGGCATCCCAGTTAGTGGAAAGAGGTTCAAAGGCAGTCATCAGAGTCAGAGACAGTCCTTACTCCAGTTGTTAGTGGTTTCACGTGAAGATCAAGCCACACATCTGTTACATATGTATAGGAGACCAAGGTCCATCCCAAGCATGCATTTTGGTTGGTGGTTCAGTCTCTCTGAGCCCCTGTGGGTCCAGACTAGCCTATTTTTGAGTTTTTCATGTGGTGTCCTTGACCCTTCTGGCTTCTCCAATCTGTCTTTCTCCTCTTCCATTAGATTCCCCAAGTTCCACCTAATATTTGGATGTCCTTGCATCTGTTTCTATCAGCTGCTGGGTGAAGCCTCTCAGAAGCCAGTTATGCTAGGCTCCTGTCTGCAACTATGGGAGAATATAATTAATAGTGTCAGGGATTGACTTTCTCCCATGGAGGGTCTCAAGTTGGACCGGTCATTAGTAGACTATTCCTTCAATTTCTATTCCACCTTTATCCCTGTACATCTTGTATAGAAGACAAATTAGGGGTCAAAGATTTTGTGTGTGGATTGCTGGAATACAGGAACAGGAGAATAAACCAAGAATTTCACTGGCTAATCAGCCTGGAACAAAGTATGGAAGGGGCAAAATAAAAAAAAATCGAGACATAAATTCAACCACGTGGAAAGAGAAAACTGATGCCTGATAGCTGTTAGTTTTCCTCTGATGTCCACACATGGTGTGGCACACACAGACATGCTCACACACACACATGTCTGCATATGCACATGCTCACACACACAAATACTTATACAGGTGTAATATGAAGGTAAAAACCTTACACATGAAAATGCTTTCCAGAACTCTGGATGTTTTGAGCTATGAGCAAATCTAACCTGTATGACACAGCAGAGGGGTTCATTTGCAAGCTTGATCCCTGCAGTAGTCTTCCCTCTCTCAGATACTCAGATCTCCATATTACTTTTCATTATTTTGCAAGTTCTGTCTAGATAACCAACATTTCCTCAGATGTTCTTTGAACAAGAATTCCAATAATGAGCTATTTTCAGAGTTTTACATCAAAGAAATGAGACTGAGAATGGGCTGAAACATGTCAGTAAATTTGGGTTTATACTGTTTGCCTATGATTATGCTTTATTCTATATTCAAATCCTATTCAACAATCAGGACATTGGCCAACATATCCCAAGCAGTTTAAGTAGCCATCAGAATTCATCACCCATAATCCCATAATCTCCAATTATATATTTTGACTTTCTTTATTTTTCTACTTTATTTATTTTATAAATATCTTCATGTCCCCCCTCTTCACCTTCCCCAATGCACACAGGCACATGCGCATGAGTGCACATGCACCTGTGTGTGCATGTGCACACACATGCATACACATGCAATAGTGTATATGTAGCAGTTAGAGGTAAACTTATAAAAGTCATTTTTTTCCCAAAACTCACAGCACATGCAAATCTTTATCCCCATTTAGTATACCTAATGTATTTCAAGAACATGTATATTTATTATTTCTCATGTGATCCTCAAGTTCTCAAGATGTTCATATTTCAAATTATCAGTGTATGCTATTTACACACTGCCTATTTACTGACATGCCTAATTTTATTGTGAGTCACCTATCACATTTTGCTGATACTTCATTTTCCAAAGATTAAGCTTTGTATCAATGCTGAATTGAACAAGTCTATTACAGCATATCCAAAAACATACACTCACTCCATGTCTATGTGTCAATGTTCATGGAGATTTTTAATTACTCTTATATCAGTGATGTTTAGCCTCATCAAATTTATGTTGCTTTAATGACTTCCTAGGATGTCATAACTTGTATTTATATAGGATACTGTGTGTAATGCAAAAATAAATATTAACTATATAGTGTCTGCTCCCATATTTCTGAAGATATAGCCATATTAAATTTAGTAGGCTATTAACCCTATAATGACAATCAAGTAAAAGTAAAAAACAATCTCACAACTTTTTACATGTAATCAAGAGGTAAAAGAGATGCAGATAACAAAAAGAATGATGTTGAGAGAAATAGAACACATTTTTTTTTTGAGCCAAATGCTTAGCTAAGTTGTAACTACAAAGGAAGGATTCATGAAGAACAATGAAGAGCTGTTTTCATGAATACTAGGGTGGTAAGATATGGGTGCAGTCTATTGGTTATAAGGGCAGGGAATTAGAGTGATCTCCGTATCAATCACTGTTGATGTTGCACTGAGAAACTATGTAATGGAATAAGAATCACTTTGTCTTACTCTCTGCAGCCACAGTCCATAAGGGCCGCAGGAACATGACGCCATTGACCAGTCTGAATTTGCAATCAAGGGGCAGAAAAATGAATGCTGGTGCTCTCAAGGTGTCCTACATCGTTTCTTCATTTTGTGCAGTCTATTTTAGAGTGGGTCTTCCGTCCTCAGTTAAACTTCCCTGGGAAATTCCACAGGAGTGTCTTTTGGGTGATTCCATATCTCTTTAGCTGACAATGAAAATGTGGTATACACTAGCAAGCCTTTGTTGCAAGGACCATGATATAGCTGTCCCTTGTGAGACTAGGCCAGGGCCTAGCAAACACAGAAGTGGATGCTCACAGTCAACTATTGGATGGATCACAGGGCCCCCAATGGAGGAGCTGGAGGAAGTATCCAAGGAGCTAAAGAGATCTGCAACCCTATAGGTGGAACAACATTATGAACTAACCAGTACCCCAGAGCTCTTGACTCTAGCTGCATATGTATCAAAAGATGGCCTAGCCGGCCATCAATGGAAAGAGAGGCCCATTGGTCAGGCAAACTTTATATGCCCCAGTACAGGGGAACACCAGGGCCAAAAAATGGGAATGGGTGGGTAGGGGAGGGGGGGAGCGGGACTTTTGGGATAGCATTGGAAATGTAATTGAGGAAAATATGTAATAAAATAAAGAACTGCAAAAAAAAAAAGAAAAGAAAAGAAAATGAGCTATTGGAAGTTTGGATAGATACAAACGATCACAACACTCACTTCAAACAAAACAAAATTTAGAGTGAAACAGAACTCTTTCAATTCTATGAAGGTGAGGATTCTGGGATGCATAAATTTGGAATTGCAGTTTGGTTATTAATAGTATTTTAAAATGAAGCTATATCCATGATATAAAAGGTAAAGTTGAAACAGCAACTGCTAATACCAATTTTGTAAGTTTTCTACAAAATATACCTGAAATAATTGAAGAGTGTGTCCAGATTTTGGAATAGATTATCACTGTGCACAGAATGGTCTTGCATTAAAACATGTCAGTATCTAGAAAAGACAGTCATTGAGAATCTTCAGAGTTTTAAATGACAAAGCTAACTCTCATGTTTGGTTATTACATCCTCCACATTTGAGTGGACGCCAATGGTTCATCTTTAATTCCTATATCCTAGGTTCTTTAACAAATACATTAAAATGTGCCATTTTAAGTGGATGCTCTTTAAACAGTACAATAAAGTCAGCATGACAGCACATCTATTTATAACATGGTCTACTGAATATTTAACACCCCTGTTGAGTCCCTGTCATAGTTATTTTTCTATTGGTATGACAAAACATCATACCAATGCAACTTAGAAAAAACATTTAGTTTGGGGATCATGGTTCCAGAGAGTTTCATTAGCAGCATGGTGTGGAGAATGACAGCATGCAGGTAGTCATAGTGCTGGAGCAATAGCTGAGAGATTTCATTTGACCTACAAGCCTGAGACAGAGAAAGAGAGACAACTAGGAATTTCCTCAGATTTTGAAACCCCAAAGCCTGCTCCCAGTGACACACTTCACCCCCAAACGCCATTATCTCCTAATCTTTCCCAAAACTGTTTTAATAACTGGGGATCAACCATTCAAATATATGGGCCTATGGAGTTCATCTTCTTCTGTACCACAACAGTTGCCTTGATCATGGTGTCTTATAACTGCAATAGGAAAGTGATTAAGACAGTCCCTTACCCATATACACATAAATTAAATCTTCAATGAAAGTCTTCTTATATTTATTGCCATTTCCCTATTATGTTTATAAGTGTTTCTATTTGTCTATGAATGTATTTGAATATCTATATGTATCAGTATCTGTTGCATACATAAACATAACCATGGTGCCATTTTGTGTGACTTTTTCCTGTTCTGAGTTCATGAGCAAAGTCATAGCTTCCTAGACATAGCTGCCCAAATCACACAAATTACATGATTTTAAGAAACATGAGGGATTGAGTAAAAGTCATTGAGGATTCATATAACTAATATTTGTTTTTTATTGGATATTTATTGTATTTACATTTCAAATGTTATCCCCTTTCCTGATTTCCTCTCCAGAATCCCTCCTCCCCTCCCCCTTGCACTGATTCTTTGAGGATACTTGCCCTTGCACCCATCCACACCCACCTCACTATCCTGGCATTCCCCTACACTAGGAAATTAAACCTTCACAGGACCAAGGGCGTCTCCTTTTATTGAAGCCAGACAATGCCATCCTTTGCTACATATGCAGCTGGAGTCATGGGTCCCTCCATGTGTATTCTTTGGTTGGTGGTTTAGTCCCTGGGAGCTCTGGGGTGTCTGGTTGGTTGATATTGTTGTACTTCCTATGGGGTTGCAAACCCCTTGAGCTCCTTCAGTCCTTTCTCTAGCTCCTCCATTGGGAACCCCATGCTAAGTCCAATGCTTGGCTCCAAGCATCCACCACTGTATTTGTCAGGTTCTGGCAAAGCCTCTCAGGAGACAGCTATATGGGGCTCCTGTAAGCAAGAATCTCTTGGCAACTACAATAGTGTCTGGGTTTGGTGTCTGTATATAGGTTGGATACCCTGGATGGCCTTTCCTTCATTCTCTGCTCCATACTTTCTCCCCATACTTCCTTTAGACAGGCAGGGCCATTCTGGATTAAAAATTTGGAGATGATGGGTGGATCCATCCCTCAAGCAGGGGCCTTGTGTAGCCTCTGAATATAGTCTTTACAGGTTCTCCCTCCTCTTTTTTGGGCAATTGAGCTAACCACAGCCCTGTTGGGTCCTGGGAGCCTCTTGCTTTCATGGCATATGGGACTTGCCGTGGCTACCCCCTCCCCCACCCCACATTGCTACACACCGCTGTTCAAATTCCTGACACTCTGTACATCACCTATATCCATCTCTTCTTATACATGATCCTGTTCCCTTCCCCCCTGCCCATTGTATCTTCCTCTCCATGGGAGGTAGTCCCATGAATATTTTTTGTTCCCCCTTCTACGAAGGAATGAAGCATCCACATTTTAGTATTCCTTCTTGAGCTTAATATGGTCTATGAATTTTTCTTGGGTATTCAGAGCTTTTGGGCTAATATCCACTTAGTGAGTACATACCATGTGTGTTCTTTTGTGACTGGGTTACCTCATTCAGAATATTTTCTAGTTCCATTTTTGCCTACAAATTTCATGAAGTCATTGTTTTTAATGGCTGAGTAGTAATCCACTGTGTAAATGTACCACATTTGCTGTATTCATTCCTCTGTTGAGGGGCATCTGGGTTCTTTTCACTTTCTGCCTATTAGAAATATGGCTGCTGTGAACATAATGGAGCATGTGTCCTTATTATATGTTGGAACATCTCTGGGTATATGCGCAGGAGCAGTATAGTTTGGTCATCAGGTCCAATTTTTTTGAGGAACATTGAGACTGGGTTCCAGAGTGGTTGTACCAGCTTGAAATTCCATATACAATGGAGGAGTGTTTCTTTTCTCCACATCCTCACCAGCATCTGCTGTCACCTGAGTTTTTGATCTTAGCCATCCTGATTGGTGTGAGGTGGAATCTCATGGTTGTTTTGATTTACATTTCCCTGATGACTAAAGATGTTGAACATTTCTTTACTTGCTCTTGAACCATTTGATATTCCTCAGGTGAGAATTCTTTGTTTAGCTCTGTACGCAATTATTATAGCGTTATTTGGTTCTCTGCAGTCTAATTTCTTGTGTTCTTTGTATATATTTGGATATATATTTGTATTAGTCCTCTATAGGATGTACGATTGGTAAAGATCTCTCTCCAATTGTTCTATTGACAGAGTCATTTGCCTTACAGAAGGTTTGCAATTTTATGAGGTCCCATTTGTCTGTTGTGGATCTTAGAGCATAAGTCATTGCTGTTCTGTTCAGGAAAATTTCTCTGTACACGTGTGTTTGAGGCTCTCCCCTACTTTCTCTTCTATTAGTTTCAGGATATCTGGTTTTATGTGGAGGTCCTTAATGCACGTGGACTTGAGCTTTGCACAAGAAGGTAAGATCAATGTGCATTCTTCTACATGCTACTGCCAGTTGAACCAGCGCTATTTGTTGAAAATACTGTCTTTTTTCCACTGGATGGTTTTAGCTTCTTTGTGAAAAAGTAAGTGTCCATAGTTATGTACACTAATTTCTGGGTCTTCAATTTTATTCCATTGATCTACCTGCCTGTCACTGTACCAATACTATGCAGTATTTATCACTATTGATCTTCAATACAGTTTGAGGTCAGGGATGGTGATTCTGCCAGAGTTCTTTTATTATTGAGAATAGTTTTTGACATCCTGGGTTTTTTGTTATTCCAAATTTATTTGCAAATTTATCTTTGTAATTCTATGAAAAATTGAGGGAGAATTTTGATGGGGATTGCATTAAATCTGTAGATTGCTTTCAGCAAGATGGCCATTTTTACTATATTAATCCTTCCAATCCATAAGCATGGAGGATCTTTCCATTTTCTGAGGTCTTCAATTTCTATCTTCAGAGACTTGAAGTTACTATCATACAGATCTTTCATTTGCTTGGTTAGAATTACACCAAAGTATTTTACACAATATGTGACTACTGGGAAGTATATTGTTTCCCTAATTTTTTTTCTCAGCCTGTTTGTCCTTTGAGTAGAGGAAGGCTACTGATTTGATTGAGTCATTGTTATATCCAGCCACTTTGCAGAAGTTGTTTATCAGGTTTAGGAGTTCTTTGGTGGAATTTTGGGGGTCACTTAAGTATACTATCATATCATTTCCAAATAGTGATATATTTACATTCTCTTTTCCAACCTGTATCCCTTTGACCTTCTATTGTTTTCCAATTGTTCTGGCTAGGACTTAGAGTACTGTATTGAATAGGGAGAGAGTGGATAGCCTTGTCTAGTCCCTGATTTTAGTGGGATTTCTTCAAGTTTTTCTCCATTTAGTTTGCTCTTGGCTACTGGTTTGCTTTGAATTGCTTTTGCAATGTTTAGATATGGGCCTTGAATTCCTGATCTTTCCACAGACTTTTACCATGAAAGGGTGTTGAATTTTGTCAAATGCTTTCTCAGCATCTAATGAGATGTTCATGTTGTTTTTGTCCTTGAGTTTGTTTATATAGTGGATTACATTGACGGATTTCCATGTATTGAACCATTCCTGCATCCCTTGGATGAAGACTACTTCACCATGGTAAAAGATCATTTTGATGTGCTCTTGGATTCAGTTTGCAAGAATTTTACTGAGTATCTTTGCATTAATAGTCATAAAAAATTAATCTGAAGTTCTCTTTCTTTGTAGGGTCTTTGTGTGGATTAGGTGTAAGAGTAATTGTGGCTTCATAGAATGAATTAGATATCTTCCTTCTGATTCTATTTTGTGGAGTAGTTTGAAGAGTATTGGTATTAGGTCTTATTTGAAGGTCTGATAGACTTCTGCACTAAACCCATCTGGCCCTGGGCTTTTTATGGTTGGAAGAGCTTTAATGACTGCTTCTATTTCTTTAGGGATTGTGGAACACTTAGATGGTTTATTTGATCCTTATTTAACTTTGGTACCTGGTAACTATTTATAAAATTGTCCATTTCATCCAGATTTTCCATTTTTGTTGAGTATAGGCTTTTGTAATAGGATCTGATGATTTTTTTAATTTCCTCATTTTCTTTTGTTATGTCTCACTTTTCATTTCTGCTTTTTAAAATTTAGATTCTTTCTCTGTGCCCTCTGGATAGTCTGGTCTATCTTGTTCATTTTTCTCAAAGAACCACCTCCTGGTTTTATTGATTCTTTGTATAGTTCTTTTTGTTTCTACTTGGTTGATTTCATCCCTGAGGTTTAATATTCTCTGCTGTCTCCTCCTCTTGGGTGGATTTGCCTCTTTTAGTTCTAACACTTTCAGGTGTGCTGTCAAGCTGCTAGAGTATTCTCTTTCCAGTTTCATTTTGGAGGCATTCAGAGCTATGATTTTGCCTCTTTGCACTGCTTCATTGTGTCCCATAAGTTTCGGGTAAGTTGTGCCTTTATTTTCATTAAATTCTAAAAAGCCTCTAATTTCTTTATTTCTTCCCTGTACAAGTTATTATTGAGTAGAGGACTGTTCAACTTCCATGTGTATGTGGGCTTTCTGTTGTTTTTGAAGACCAGCCTTATTTCACGGTGATCTGATAGGATGCAATACAAGTTTTATTATACTTAATAAGCATACACTGACATTGTCCTAAATGAGTGACTCTTGCAAAGCTCCATATAGGAAGGACAGAAACTTCCAATATGTAGACAAGCAAATGTAGGAAAGCGATTTTTCCCTCTACAACTGCAGAAGCATTTGTTGCTCCTGATTTTGGGTAGATACAGGCTTTTCTGACCTGTCCATGTCTGCCAAACTCAAATGAAGTGGCAACAGAATCTTTTGGAGCTACTGAACACTCTTTTATCCATTTAGGAGTAATAGAATGAAATTAGTGAAAAAATGAATCTTACAATACTTACCACATTATAATAGTAATATTCTTTGCTTTGTGAGAAACAAGGCAAAACAACAATATTTTGAGGATATGTTTTTAAGCAATTGGATCTTTAGTAAAACAAACATTTCTTGGAAAAACATGTTTTTTGTTTTTTGGGGTTTTTTTGGAAAGCTTAGGAAAATTCACCAATTATTTAAAATTTTTTTCTTCAATTACTAGAGTACTAACATATAGGGATCTTAAAATATTTTAGTAGTCTATAGTGACATTTGTTTCTGAAGCTTTAGATTGAAGAGATCATATATTTTCAAAGTGGCCATGTTTTTAAAGCCCAAAACTCTCAAATAAAAATGGAAAACATTTTGAAGAAAACCCAATAACAACATGGAAAAAAAATTAAAAGAGGATCGACAAGAAAAGAATTCTTTGCAAAATGCATTTTAATAAAAGTTTAACAAAAAGATACATGGAAATGATATTAAGTTTACAACATTGTTCTTCGAGATAGCAGACCTAGTGGTAAGAAAGCAAGCCATAATTAGCAAACCATTAAAACAGTCCTGAAAGGGCAACCGCAAAAACTGTTCACACTGATAATGAAATAAAGCAGAAAAGAATAATCCAGTAGTCCCAGCACAGAACTAATCCATCACCCATTTTAGAGTTTGTCTTCAAGATAAAGTGTCACTCTGTCCCCGTGACCTTCCTTATATAAGATCCTGTCATCACTCACATGAGCTATGGAAAGAAACCTTCGAAGTGCTGTGCTTGTTTTTCAAGTCTACCCTTCACTACACAGTGCTGTTATATTTTGCAAACATAAATAAAACAGCTGTGCTTGTGTATATGCTTTTTTTTCAGGCAAGGGGCTTCTCAGGGGAAGGACATCACATGTATATCCTTACTGATGCTCATTGTATCTAAGCTTAGCAGTCTGCTCATATAGTTCTACTCCTTCAGGATACTGACTTGTGAGTGCGTTGTTTCCATTGCTTGCCCCTCTGATAGACATATCTTCAGTTAAGCAGAGGCTTGCATGAAGTTATATTATGACCAAGAGTGAGGATCTACCCAAAATAGAGTGCAGTATTTTTCTGTGTGCCCACCCTAAATGACTTTCAGGAAAAGGTGGTAAGATTAGTTTCCTCTCTCAACCTCCAGGGAGAGTACTACATACATGTAGTTCACACTCTTCATCATCTATAACTCCTGTGTTATTCCCCTGATGAAGAGTTAGGGCAGTTCTTTTGTGATTCACTCTGTACATTCCAGGACAGTATTCCAGTGACCACCTCCCACCCTGGGTTTACTTGCTTCTCTCTCAAACATCATATCATACCATATGTTTTATAGAATATTCTGAAACTATTCCCTAGAGGGTTAAATTTTTCCATGTATGCTATTACCTTGAAAAAAAAAGATAGCATTTCAAACCACCTCATTTCTTGCTATTACTGATTCTGAAAATAATCACTGGGTTAACATTGGAGCAGATTTCTTATGTTCCCTACTGCCCAATATGCAGAAATTCAGCTAGAGACTCAAGGGATGTGGTGGCTCTGAAAGTTCATTCGTTCCCATGTTTGACAGCTTGGATTTTGGGATTTTTACCCTGTGGGCTTTTGAGAATTGTTGTGACTTACTTCTCTATGTTTTTGTTGTTTGTTTGTTTGTTTGTTTTTTCTCCTACCAAGCATAGTGGATCCTTTTATTTTATGTAATAGTGTGACAGTTAATATTGTCAACTTGATGGATCTAAAATGGCTGAAGACATAGCCTCTGGGCATACCCATAAAAAAATTTCTAATTTAGGCTAACTGACATGGGATGTCCCAATCTAAATGTGGGTGCCACCATTCCAAGGTTAGGATCCTGGAGAAAGCTAACATATATCTCTTTGATTTCTGATTATGAATGCTTTTCTAGCCATGTTAGGTAGTACTCATCCCACTATCTTCCTTCCTTCCCTGATATTGATTCTTCTTAGTTATTTGGACACAACAACTTGAAAAGTAGAAATACAGTACCAAATCTCCCATCATGGGTATCACAAATAAGTGGGACATCAGCCACAATACCTTGTTGCCCTTCCTGGAGAGTCATGTCATCATTGGTTGATGGAGTATATAATCATAATTCTGAACAGATTTCAAATTGACTGCCAACTGAAGGAACTATGTCAGAGAAGTTGGCTCTCCTGTTTCAATACTTCCTAAGTACTTTTCTCTGACACTCCCTAAGGACTTTCTCCCACTTATTTTGTACTGAACCAATTATCCCCTTTCCACTTTATAGTCCTTTGATCATTGTTGTGAAAGATGGGATTGCAAGGTGGAGATGTCTAGTCTACCAAGGAACTCAGGAGAGGCATTTCTTTGAAATCCTCATTTCCCTTTATGCATTTGCACAAAGAAGTGGAAATGAACACAGACTTTGAAAACAAATCAGATGATCCCAATGATTAGAGCACTGCTGTTGAGAAAACTGAATGAAGCACTTATTAAAGTTCTCCGAGCCTTTTAAATATACACGGAATCTATGAAGTCTGAAAAGTCATTATAAAGTCAAAGATAATGGGCACAGGAAAAATCAAACAAAACTTAGGACCATTAAAATTGAAGTCATTAAATGAAGTCAGAACCTGCATTGGCTATTCTTGGTTGTCAGCTTGACTATACCTTCAAATAACTAAAACCCAAGTGACTAGATATAATTGTCAGGGATTTACATGGTTGGATTATCTGAAGTGGGAAGACCCACCCTAAATCCAGATCTTTTGAGGTAGGAAGACCCACTATAAATTTGGGCCACATCTCCTGGTGGCAGTCTATTTCTTTGATATTCCAATGTATCCTAAATATCAGCTGAGATACCAAGCCCCAGGGACTAGATTTCTGGACTTTTCTTTGGTAGACAGTTATATAGTGCGTGTGTGTGTGTGTGTGTGTGTGTGTGTGTGTGTGTGTGTGTGCGTGTGTGCGCACGCACATGAGTGGGTAAAACAGTTCATTCAATATATAGTACATGTATTTATATATGAATATATTTGTTCTATGATTTCTCTTATTCTAGAGAATCCTGACTAATATAAACGCAGTAACTGAGGAGGTATTAGTCCTTGATTGCAGCTGGAATTGGGAAAGTGAGTTGCCTCCTAACAGGCTGGCCATGTTCCATTGGAGGCCCTACACTTATGCCTATGATGGCGGCAGTAAGTGGACTCCTTACCTCTTAAAAAGAATATATGAATCTGGGAAGAAAAGGCTATAGGGTGTCTCGAGGGAGTTGAAGGAAAGTAGGAAGGAATTTGATCAAAATGTATGCATGCATGATATTCTCAAAAATATTTGTTAAAAATGAAAACCCAGTGAAAATTTAATTTTCTGTACAATCTTTCACATTCCTTAAAGGAAAAATGTAAGCATGTAATTTAAATATGTATATAAGTAAGCATATATACTTTTATAATAAGTCGACAGTCACTACTGAGATATACATTAGTGGAAAAGTTTGCTGAGGACTGGAAGATGACTCATGGGATAATAGTGATTGTGGCCACAGTTGAGGGTCTGAGCTCAATCTTCAGAACCTACATGATGGAAGGTGAAAACTGTCTCCTGAAAGTTAAGTCTATGACATAATCATGTGAACTACATCATGCATTCACCTTTCCCAAACACAAACATCAATTTAAAAAATTACTAAAATATATTTTAAAAATAAAAAAACAGGAAATTGTGATAATTTATTTACACTGAAAATAGAAATGGCACTCAGCAACTAATATTTAAATTGTGCATGTATATACCTGTATATACATGGGTGAAACACATAAGATAAAATCTAGTTATAGCTTTCTGCAGTATTCAATAAAATTATGGATCTAGGTCTCATCTTGGCTGAAATACAGCTTTGATATTCATGGAATATACCATATTTGGCATATTTTGATTGAATATTTATGACTGTTCATAGTTAATATGCAAAGTTATGCTAAAGAATCTCATTTTTTTTTTCACAGTGCCTCCACACGTGCATTTTTGGATTACAATTTTTAACCATCAGCTTTTTTTTATCAGGTAGGCTTGTTAGACAGAGTACTGTAGAGGGGACTGGGGGCCATTTATGGGTGGCTATTTGGGGTTTTGGCATAGATACCTTCCTCATAATTAATATATTTTTATTGCAGAAATATTTGCAGCTAACACACAAGCGTCCTTTAAAAATAGATGGGATTTTTATACTCAAGAGTCCAATTAGAAGTTCAGGGAGAATGCTAACACTGGTGTATGTTTTCAGACTAGGGAATATTATCCCTTAAAGAAACATATTTGTAAAATATTAGCGGTGCAAATGTCTCTTGGCCTCAAGTGGAAACGGCTGGAATGATCATGACACATTATTAAACATGATAGCAGTGTTGCAGCCGTTCTCTCAAAGGGGATCTTTCAATTTCCCACTTGCATCTCTTGAATCCCTCTTCATTCCATAATTTTCCGTTATTTTAGCCCTAAGCAAATAAAAGTAAATATAGTATGCCAGCGTCAGTGTTACACATTTAAAAATAATGGAGCATAACAAGAAAATAAATGACCCCCTGTACATTATCTTACTCTAATAGAGCAGCTGAGATAATAGCAGCTGAGATTTCAGTGTCTAACCCAAATACAAAGTCCTTTGTTTTTGTGGTTGAGGGGTAGGAATAGTGTCAGAGAAAACATGACAAATATATAAATTAAAAGTTATTTTTAGAGGTAATATTTCTGATGATGGTTCCTCATCAACTACTAATTAGAATGACTATGTTGGGAAAAACCAACCATTTTAGTTTTTATTAGAATTGAAACGCCCTACAGGAACAACTGTGTGACTAATACCAAAAATTGGTCAATACTTATGCCTGAATAATGATTTAAATTTGAAAGGAGAACATATCACTTATTATTGTTTCCCTAAATTAACATGCTGTCATATTATCTTCTTAATATTCATGTTTGTATTGATAGAATACCAAGGTGCTCAGCATGTGTCAGAGGGGCTCTTTAAAAAGGGTGATAATTAACATAGACAGGTTTGTCAATGTACAGAGAATTATCAATGAGTTCTTGGTAAACCAGGCGCCTGTATCACTCCCATCCCACCCACACTAGGCACAGGGACCATGAAAGAGAGAGGTTAGTAATAATTTTAGAAGTGGATGTTAGCGAAGAGTGTCTCAAGAAGTTCCTGTTCAGACACTGTGATGCTAGGGTTGCAAACATGAGCAAAAAGCTGTGAATACCTGCACAAGACTAGTCCTACCAATTTTCCACCACACACAGAAGAGATGTTCTTGAGATGATATCCCTTGGTGAGGAGTAAATGACTCATAACAGTTGCTAGAAAAGGGCGTGTTATTTTCTCTAATGATATCAACTCTTGGGACTGGGTAAGAATGGTTTAAAGAAGAGGAATGGAGAGCTTTTGAGGCGGCGCCATCTTCAGCCCCAGACAGCCGGCCACGTTCCTGGTGAGAGCACGGGGATCTGCCCGGCCTAAGAGGTTTGTGTCACAGGCGCCGGCAGGAGCCTTCTTGGCTCCGGGACTCCGCGGAGGGCAGGCTGCACGGGTGACCGTGTGGAATACAGAGGCCAGCCGTTTCTGGTACGAGCGAGAGTCGCAGAGCTTCTGAGGCAGCGCCATCTTCGGCTCCAGACAACCGGCCACCTTCCTGGCAAGAGCCACAGAGCTTCTGAGGCGGCGACATCTTCGACTCCAGACAACCGGCCACCTTCCTGGCCAAAGCAACACAGCTTCTGGGAAAGATCCTGTTTTGGGCCTTCACCTTCAGCCAGGAGGAGGTCCAAACACCAGATAACTGTACACCTTCCCCGAAAGAGGAGAGCTTGCCTGCAGAGACTGCTCTGACCACTGAAACTCAGAGGAGAGAGATTGTCTCCCACGCCTGCTGATTGAGGGTAACAAAATCAACAGAGGAACAATCTCTTAACAAAGACAACTATAACAACTAACTCCAGAGATTGCCAGATGGCGAAAGGTAAACGTAAGAATCCTACTAACAGAAACCAGGACCACTCACCATCATCAGAACCCAGAACGCCCACTTCGCCCAGTCCAGGACACCCTAACACACCTGAAAAGGTAGACCTGGATTTAAAAGCATATCTCATGATGATGGTAGAGGACATAAAGAAGGAATTCAATAACTCACTTAAAGAGATACAGGAGAACACTGCTAAAGAG
The DNA here is from genome assembly GCF_000001635.26 of Mus musculus. NCBI lineage: Eukaryota > Metazoa > Chordata > Mammalia > Rodentia > Muridae > Mus > Mus musculus. The sequence continues at coordinate 79,968,076 of NC_000072.6, read as the reverse complement.
TTACAAGTCCTTAAAGAAAAACAGGAAAACACTGCTAAAGAGTTACAAGTCCTTAAAGAAAAACAGGAAAACACAACCAAACAGGTAGAAGTCCTTATAGAAAAACAGGAAAACACATCCAAACAGGTGATGGAAATGAACAAAACCATACTAGACCTAAAAAGAGAAGTAGACACAATAAAGAAAACCCAAAGTGAGGCAACGCTAGAATAGAAACACTGGGAAAGAGATCTGGAACCATAGATGTGAGCATCAGCAACAGAATACAAGAGATGGAAGAGAGAATCTCAGGTGCAGAAGACTCCATAGAGAACATCAGCACAACAATCAAAGAAAATGGAAAATGCAAAAAGATCCTAACTCAAAACATCCAGGAAATCCAGGACACAAAGAGAAGACCAAACCTACGGATTATAGGAGTGGATGAGAATGAAGATTTTCAACTCAAAGGACCAGCAAACATCTTCAACAAAATTATTGAAGAAAACTTCCCAAATCTAAAGAAAGAGATGCCCATGAACATACAAGAAGCCTACAGAACTCCAAATAGACTGGACCAGAAAAGAAATTCCTCCCAACACATAATAATCAGAACATCAAATGCACTAAATAAAGATAGGATACTAAAAGCAGTAAGGGAAAAAGGTCAAGTAACATGTAAAGGCAAGCCTATCAGAATTACACCAGATTTTCACCAGAGACTATGAAAGCCAGAAGAGCCTGGACAGATGTTATACAGACACTAAGAGAACACAAATGCCAGCCCAGGCTACTATACCCAGCCAAACTCTCAATTACCATAGATGGAGAAACCAAAGTATTCCACGACAAAACTAAATTCACCCATTATCTCTCCACGAATCCAGCCCTTCAAAGGATAATAACAGAAAAAAACCAATACAAGGACGGGAACCACGCCCTAGAAAAAACAAGAAGATAATCCCTCAACAAACCTAAAAGAAGACAGCCACAAGAACAGAATGCCAACTTTAACAACAAAAATAACAGGAAGCAACAATTACCTTTCCTACACAATGGAGTACTACTCAGCTATTAAAAAGAATGAATTTATGAAATTCCTAGCCAAATGGATGGACCTGGAGGGCATCATCCTGAGTGAGGTAACACATTCACAAAGAAACTCACACAATATGTATTCACTGATAAGTGGATATTAGCCCCAAACCTAGGATACCCAAGATATAAGATATAATTTGCTAAACACATGAAACTCAAGGAGAATGAAGACTGAAGTGTGGACACTATGCCCCTCCTTAGATTTGGGAACAAAACACCCATGGAAGGAGTTACAGAGACGGAGTTTGGAGCTGAGATGAAAGGATGGACCATGTAGAGACTGCCATAGCCAGGGATCCACCCCATAATCAGCATCCAAACGCTGACACCTTTGCATACACTAGCAAGATTTTATTGAAAGGACGCAGATGTAGCTGTCTCTTGTGAGACTATGCCGAGGCCCAGCAAACACAGAAGTGGATGCTCACAGTCAGCTAATGGATGGATCATAGGGCTCCCAATGGAGGAGCTAGAGAAAGTAGCCAAGGAGCTAAAGGAATCTGCAACCCTGTCTTAGTCAGGGTTTCTATTCCTGCACAAACATCATGACCAAGAAGCAAGTTGGGGAGGAAAGGGTTTATTCGGCTTACATTTCCATACTGCTGTTGATCACCAAAGGATGCAGGACTGGAACTCAAGCAGGTCAGAAAGCAGGAGCTGATGCAGAGGCCATGGAGGGATGTTCTTTACTGGCTTGCCTCACCTGGCTTGCTCAGCCTGCTTTCTTATAGAACCAAGACTACCAGCCCTGAGATGGTCCCACCCACAAGGGGCCTTTCTCCCTTGATCACTAATTGAGAAAATGCCTTACAGTTGGATCTCATGGAGGCATTTCCTCAACTGAAGCTCCTTTCTCTGTGATAACCCCAGCTGTGTCAAGTTGACACAAAACTAGCCAGTACAAGTGACCCCTTGTCAACTTGACACACAAACACATCACTAGTAAGCCTCAACCCTTACAATCTTATTCATCCCCATTCTAAATAACTTTAAAAGTCCCACAGTCTTTACATATTCTTAAAATTTCAATCTCTTTAAAATATCCATCTCTTTTAAAATTCAAAGTCTTTTTACAATTAAAAGTCTCTTAACTGTGGGCTCCACTAAAACAGTTTCTTCCTTCAAGAGGGAAAATATCAGGGCACAGTCACAATCAAAAGCAAAAGTCAATCTCCAACCGTCCAATGTCTGGGATCCAACTCACGATCTTCTGGGCTCCTCCAAGGGCTTGGGTCACTTCTCCAGCCAGGCCCTTTGTAGCACACGAGTCATCCTCTAGGCTCCAGATGCCTGTACTCCACTGCTGCTGCTGCTCTTGGTGGTCATCTCATGGTACTGGCATCTCTAAAACACTGCATGACCCCTTCAGTCCTGGGCCTTCAATTGCAACTGAGGCTGCACCTTTACCAATGGCCTTCCATGGCCTCTCACAGTGCCAAGCCTCAGCTGCTTTGCGTGACCCCTTCATGCCTTCAAAACCAGTACCACCTGGGTGACCCTTACATATTACCAAGTCCCACTGCAGCAGGAGTACAACCTTGGCCATCTCTGGAACACAGCCTCTTTGTGCTTTCAGAAAACACTTCCAGAAGATGTCACCTCAATGATGCTGGTCTCTTCTTAATCACCGCTAATTTCTTAGCTCCAGCTAACCAGCATCAATAGTCCCAGTAATGCAAAGGTTTTGCTTTAGTAGTTCTGGTATCTTGTTAATCACAACTGATTCTTCAGTCCCAGCTAACCAGAACCACAGAATAATCAAACTCCAAAATAGCAATGTCCCTGAAAAGAGTCTTTAATTTTCCCTCTGAAACTTCACAAGCCAGGCCTCCATCTTCTGCACTGTTCTCAACATTATCTTCCAAGCTCCTACACAACATCCGACAGAGCTCTTAACAACGAATGGATCTTCAAGCCCAAAGTTCCAAAGTCCTTCCACAGTCCTCCCCAAAACATGGTCAGGTTGTCACAGGAATACCCCACTCTGCTGGTACCAATTTGTCTTAGTCAGGGTTTCTATTCCTGCACAAACATCATGACCAAGAAGCAAGTTGGGGAGGAAAGGGTTTATTCGGCTTACATTTCCATACTGCTGTTGATCACCAAAGGATGCAGGACTGGAACTCAAGCAGGTCAGAAAGCAGGAGCTGATGCAGAGGCCATGGAGGGATGTTCTTTACTGGCTTGCCTCACCTGGCTTGCTCAGCCTGCTTTCTTATAGAACCAAGACTACCAGCCCTGAGATGGTCCCACCCACAAGGGGCCTTTCTCCCTTGATCACTAATTGAGAAAATGCCTTACAGTTGGATCTCATGGAGGCATTTCCTCAACTGAAGCTCCTTTCTCTGTGATAACCCCAGCTGTGTCAAGTTGACACAAAACTAGCCAGTACAAACCCTATAGGTGGAACAACATTATGAGCTAACCAGTACCCCGGAGCTCTTGACTCTAGCTGCATATATATCAAAAGATGGCCTAGTCGGCCATCACTGGAAAGAGAGGCCCATTGGACTTGCAAACTTTATATGCCCCAGTACAGGGGAATACCAGGGCCAAAAAGGGGGAGTGGGTGGGCAGGGGAGTGGGGGTGGGTGGATATGGGGGACTTTTGGTATAGCATTGGAAATGTAAATGAGTTAAATACCTAATAAAAAATGGAAAAAAAAAAAAAAAAAAAAAGAAGCTGGCAGGGGCTCTACTCTCAAATCCTAACCTCGGGTGAGACAGCTGGATTGACCAGTCCTTGGTGTACCCCAAAATAAAACTTGCTTTAATTGGAAAAAAAAATATCTCTTAATATCAATGGACTCAATTCCCCAATAAAAAGACATAGACTAACAGACTGGCTACACAAACAGGACCCAACATTCTGCTGCTTACAGGAAACCCATCTCAGGGAAAAAGACAGACACTACCTCAGAGTGAAAGGCTGGAAAACAATTTTCCAAGCAAATGGTCTGAAGAAACAGGCTGGAGTAGCCATTCTAATATCGGATAAAATCGACTTCCAACCCAAAGTTATCAAAAAAGACAAGGAGGGACACTTCATACTCATCAAAGGTAAAATCCTCCAAGAGGAACTCTCAATTCTGAATATCTACGCTCCAAATGCAAGGGCAGCCACATTCATTAAAGACACTTTAGTAAAGCTCAAAGCACACATTGCACCTCACACAATAATAGTGGGAGACATCAACACACCACTTTCATCAATGGACAGATCGTGGAAACAGAAACTAAACAGGGACACAGTGAAACTAACAGAAGTTATGAAACAAATGGACCTGACAGATATCTACAGAATATTTTATCCTAAAACAAAAGGATATACCTTCTTCTCAGCACCTCACGGGACCTTCTCCAAAATTGACCATATAATTGGTCACAAAATAGGCCTCAACAGATACAAAAATATTGAAATTGTCCCATGTATCCTATCAGACCACCATGGCCTAAGACTGATCTTCAATAACAACATAAATAATGGAAAGCCAACATTCACGTGGAAACTGAACAACACTCTTCTCAATGATACCTTGGTCAAGGAAGGAATAAAGAAAGAAATTAAAGACTTTTTAGAGTTTAATGAAAATGAAGCCACAACGTACCCAAACCTTTGGGACACAATGAAAGCATTTCTAAGAGGGAAACTCATAGCTCTGAGTACCTCCAAAAAGAAACGGGAGAGAGCACATACTAGCAGCTTGACAACACATCTAAAAGCTCTAGAAAAAAAAGGAAGCAAATTCACTCAAGAGGAGTAGACGACAGGAAATAATCAAACTCAGGGGTGAAATTAACCAAGTGGAAACAAGAAGAACTATTCAAAGAATTAACCAAACGAGGAGTTGGTTCTTTGAGAAAATCAACAAGATAGATAAACCCTTAGCTAGACTCACTAAAGGGCACAGGGACAAAATCCTAATCAACAAAATCAGAAATGAAAAGGGAGACATAACAACAGATCCTGAAGAAATCCAAAACACCATCAGATCCTTCTACAAAAGGCTATACTCAACAAAACTGGAAAACCTGGACGAAATGGACAAATTTCTGGAAAGATACCAGGTACCAAAGTTGAATCAGGATCAAGTTGACCTTCTAAACAGTCCCATATCCCCTAAAGAAATAGAAGCAGTTATTAATAGTCTCCCAGCCAAAAAAAAGCCCAGGACCAGATGGGTTTAGTGCAGAGTTCTATCAGACCTTCAAAGAAGATCTAATTCCAGTTCTGCACAAACTATTTCACAAGATAGAAGTAGAAGGTACTCTACCCAACTCATTTTATGAAGCCACTATTACTCTGATACCTAAACCACAGAAAGATCCAACAAAGATAGAGAACTTCAGACCAATTTCTCTTATGAATATCGATGTAAAAATCCTTAATAAAATTCTCGCTAACCGAATCCGAGAACACATTAAAGCAATCATCCATCCTGACCAAGTAGGTTTTATTGCAGGGATGCAGGGATGGTTTACTATACGGAAATCCATCAATGTAATCCATTATATAAACAAACTCAAAGACAAAAACCACATGATCATCTCGTTAGATGCAGAAAAATCATTTGACAAGATCCAACACCCATTCATGATAAAAGTTTTGGAAAGATCAGGAATTCAAGGCCCATACCTAAACATAATAAAAGCAATCTACAGCAAACCAGTAGCCAACATCAAAGTAAATGGAGAGAAGCTGGAAGCAATCCCACTAAAATCAGGGACTAGACAAGGCTGCCCTCTTTCTCCCTACCTTTTCAACAGAGTACTTGAAGTATTAGCCAGAGCAATTCGACAACAAAAGGAGATCAAGGGGATACAAATTGGAAAAGAGGAAGTCAAAATATCACTTTTTGCAGATGATATGATAGTATATATAAGTGACCCTAAAAATTCCACCAGAGAACTCCTAAACCTGATAAACAGCTTCGGTGAATTAGCTGGATATAAAATTAACTCAAACACGTCAATGGCCTTTCTCTACACAAAGAATAAACAGGCTGAGAAAGAAATTAGGGAAACAACACCCTTTTCAATAGTCACAAATAATATAAAATATCTCGGCGTGACTCTAACTAAGGAAGTGAAAGATCTGTATGATAAAAACTTCAAGTCTCTGAAGAAAGAAATTAAAGAAGATCTCAGAAGATGGAAAGATCTCCCATGCTCATGGATTGGCAGGATCAACATTGTAAAAATGGCTATCTTGCCAAAAGCAATCTATAGATTCAATGCAATCCCCATCAACATTACAACACAATTCTTCAACGAATTAGAAGGAGCAATTTGCAAATTCATCTGGAATAACAAAAAACCTAGGATAGCAAAAAGTCTTCTCAAGGATAAAAGAACCTCTGGTGGAATCACCATGCCTGACCTAAAGCTTTACTACAGAGCAATTGTGATAAAAAGTGCATGGTACTGGTATAGAGACAGACAAGTAGACCAATGGAATAGAATTGAAGACCCAGAAATGAACCCACACACCTATGGTCACTTGATCTTCGACAAGGGAGCTAAAACCATCCAGTGGAAGAAAGACAGCATTTTCAACAATTGGTGCTGGCACAACTGGTTGTTATCGTGTAGGAGAATGTGAATTGATCCATACTTATCTCCACGTACTAAGGTCAAATCTAAGTGGATCAAGGAACTTCACATAAAACCAGAGAAACTGAAACTTATAGAGGAGAAAGTGGGGAAAAGCCTTGAAGATATGGGCACAGGGGAAAAATTCCTGAACAGAACAGCAATGGCTTGTGCTGTAAGATCGAGAATTGACAAATGGGACCTAATGAATCTCCAAAGTTTCTGCAAGGCAAAAGACACCGTCAATAAGACAAAAAGACCACCAACAGATTGGGAAAGGATCTTTACCTATCTTAAATCAGATAGGGGACTAATATCCAACATATATAAAGAACTCAAGAAGGTGGACTTCAGAAAATCAAATAACCCCATTAAAAAATGGGGCTCAGAACTGAACAAAGAATTCTCACCTGAGGAATACCGAATGGCAGAGAAGCACCTGAAAAAATGTTCAACATCCTTAATCATCAGGGAAATGCAAATCAAAACAACCCTGAGATTCCACCTCACACCAGTCAGAATGGCTAAGATCAAAAATTCAGGTGACAGCAGATGCTGGCATGGATGTGGAGAAAGAGGAACACTCCTCCATTGTTGGTGGGATTGCAGGCTTGTACAACCACTCTGGAAATCAGTCTGGCGGTTCCTCAGAAAACTGGATATAGTACTACCGGAGGATCCCGCAATACCTCTCCTGGGCATATATCCAGAAGATGTCCCAACTGGTAAGAAGGACACATGCTCCACTATGTTCATAGCAGCCTTATTTATAATAGCCAGAAGCTGGAAGGAACCCAGATGCCCCTCAACAGAGGAATGGATACAGAAAATGTGGTATATCTACACAATGGAGTACTACTCAGCTATTAAAAAGAATGAATTTATGAAATTCCTAGCCAAATGGATGGACCTGGAGGGCATCATCCTGAGTGAGGTAACACATTCACAAAGGAACTCACACAATATGTACTCACTGATAAGTGGATATTAGCCCAAAACCTAGGATATCCAAGATATAAGATACAATTTCCTAAACACATGAAACTCAAGAAAAATGAAGACTGAAGTGTGGACACTATGCCCCTCCTTAGAAGTGGGAACAAAACACCCTTGGAAGGAGGTACAGAGACAAAGTTTGGAGCTGAGATAAAAAGATGGACCATGTAGAGCCTGCCATATTCGGGGATCCATCCCATAATCAGCTTCCAAATGCTGACACCATTGCATACACTAGCAAGATTATGCTGAAAGGACCCTGATATAGCTGTCTCTTGTCAGAGTATGCCTGGGCCTAGCAAACATAGAAGTGGATGCTCACAGTTGGATATTGGATGGATCACATGGCCCCCAATGAAGGAGCTAGAGAAAGTACCCAAGAAGCTAAAGGGATCTGCAACCCTATAGGTGGAACAACATTATGAACTAACCAGTACCCCAGAGCTCTTGACTCTAGCTGCATATGTATCAAAAGATGGCCTAGGCGGCCATCACTGGAAAGAGAGGCCCATTGGACACGCAAACTTTATATGCCCCTGTACAGGGGAACGCCAGGGCCAAAAAAGGGGAGTGGGTGGGTAGGGGAGTGGGGGTGGGTGGCTATGGGGGACTTTTGGTATAGCATTGGAAATGTAAATGAGCTAAATACCTAATTAAAAAAAAAAAGAAGAGGAATGGAGATACCAGAAAATAATAGTGGAAGAATATAACCATACTTTGTATATATGTAGAAAACTGTCAAAAATAAGAAAAAACTGGCTAGCTATCATCAACTGTCGTGGTTTCACTAAGTAATTCATAAGCACTTTAGAATATTTCACATGTCAGAAAATGGATACTTTTGGTAAAAATGTACTAGGAAAAAAACTAATTTTTTCAATTTTTAGTAAAGAAAGTTATGTGGGTCCAAAGGTTTGAGAAGCACGTGCTTCAGCTAACCAGCCCACCAACAAACAGACAACAGTCCCACGAGGTGCAGGGATCAGAACACATGCTTCCATGTTGAAAACCAGGATAAAATGTCACAAAATTGCATATTTCAAAAAGAAAATATTCCTTTTTCCTTGAGTTATGTGTCATTTTGTGTGCCCCTATGCAGGTATGCACTTTGTGTGTGCAGTGCCTACACCTCCCAGAAAAGGGTGACAAGGGAATTGGAGCTGTAGTTCTAAGTCACTTGACATGAGTGTTGAAAACAACTCACTCTAAGACCTCAACACACACACACATTAGTTAAAAACATAATAATAACTCAGTACATTATAAAAGCATGAAAATTCTTCATTACAAAGTAGGGATAGATGTTGTCCTTAAGTGAATTTGTAAGTCCTTGGTCTATAGATTAATATTTTGAAAACCACTGTACATGTTTATTGGAATGTTGTTTTTTTAAAAAAAGTATAATAATGACAGAAAAATTAGGAATCCTAAAGAATGAGTCAGGGAGATGTGAGGCTATGCCATCAGTTGTATTCCCAGTGATGACACCCTCAGGCTTGAATGGACTATTCCAATTCACTGATCACACAGATGGCACTTATTAAATAAATGGGTAATAAAAGAAAACATTATGAATCTAGGAATGGTACAGGCAAAGAGGATAGTTGGCAGGGTTTATCAAGGTGGGAAAAAAATGGCAGCGAGCAGAAGGGACAGGATCCAAATGAAAGTGTTTCTAATACCTGAAGCTGCAACCAACAAAAATAAATAAATAATACAATGTTGAATAATATTCAAATATATAATGTTCAAAATGTAAGTTACATGTACATGAGTTCACACTGACATAAATTGTATGTAAGACCAAATTATCCAATATCCTGAAAAATATCACTTCAAAATCCAAGATTCTTCAAAGGAACACAGACCCAAATTATTTTTGAAGATTAATGATAACTATAGTGTCTCTTTTTTTTCAATGCTCTATGCCCAAAAGCCCCCTTTTTAAATTTTTTATTTTTATTGGATATTTTCTTTATTTGCATTTCAAATGTTTCACATTTACTGGTCTTCTTTTGGAAAACACCTATTCCATCTCCCTCCCTCTGCCTATATGAGGGTGCTCCCCCACCCACTCACCAAATACCGACTTCCCACCCTGGCATTCCTCTACTTTGTGGCATCAAACACCCTCAGGACCAAGGGCCTCTCCTCCCACTGATGTCCAACAAGGCCATCCTCTGCCACATATGCAGCCAGAGCTATGGATCCCTTCATGTGTACTCTTTGGATAGTGGTCCAGTCAACTGGAGTTCCAAGGAGTCTGGCCAGTTGACACTGCTGCTCCCTCTATGGGGCACCAAATACCCTCAGGTCTTTCACACCTTTCTCCAACACCTCCATCGAGTACCCTACACTCAGTCCAATGGTTGGGTGCAAGTATCCACCTCTGTATTTGTCAGACTCTGGCAGAGCCTCTCAGGAGACAACCATAGCAGGCTCTTGTCAGTAAACACTTTCCGGCATTCACAAAAGCATCCAGGTTTGGTGACTGTATATTGGATGGATAATACCCACTTATCAGTGAGTACATAACATGTGTGTTCTTTTGTGACTGAGTTACCTCACTCAGGATGATATTTACAAGTTCCATCCATTTGCCTGAGAATTTCAGGAAGTCATTGTTTTTAATAGCTGAGTGGTATTCAATTGTGTAGATGTACCACATTTTCTGTATCCATTCCTCTGTTGAGGGACTTCTGGGTTGTTTCTAGCTTTGGGCTACTATAAGTATTGCTGCTATAAACATAGTGGAACATGTGCCCTTATTTCGTGGTGGATCATCTTCTGGGTATATGCCCAGGAGTGGTATAGCTGGGTCTCAGGTAGTACTATGTCCAATTTTCTGAGCAACCACCAGATTGATTTCCAGAGTGGTTCTACCAGCTAGTAATCCTACCATCACTGGAGGAGTATTCCTCATTCTCCAAGTCCTCACCATCATCTTCTGTCAACTGTGTTTTTGATCTTAGCCATTCTGACTGGTGTGAGGTGGAATCTCAGGGTTGTTTTGATTTGCATTTCCCTGATGATTAAGTATGTTGAACATTTCTTTAGGTGCTTCTCCTCCATTCAAGTTTCCTCAGTTGAGATTTCTCTGTTTAGCTCTGTTTCCCATTTCTCAGTAGGGTTATTTGGTTCTCTGGAGTCTAACTTCTTGAGATCTTTGTATTTATTGGTTATATGCAGCAAAATGTTGGGTCCTGTTTACATATCCAGTCTGTTAGTCTATATCTTTGTATTGGGGAATTGAGTCCATTGATGTTAAGGGATATTAAGGAATAGTGATTGTTGTTTCCTGTTATTTTTGATGTTATTTTTATGTTTGTGTGGCTATCTTCTTTTGGGTTTGTTGAAAGAAGATTTATTTCTTGCTTTTGCTAGGGTGTAGTTTCCCTCATTGTGTTGGCATTTAATATCTATTATCCTTTTTAGGGCTGGCTTTGTGGAAAGATTTGTGTAAATTTGATTTTGTGATAGAATATCTTGGTTTGTCCATCTATGTTAATTGAGAGTTTTGCTGGGAATAGTAGCTGGGCTGGTATTTGTTTTCTCTTAGGGTTTGTATGACATCTGCCCAGGATCTGCGGGCTTTCATAGTCTCTGGTGAGAAATCTAGTGTAGGTCTGCCTTTATACGTTATTTGACATTTTTCCTTACTGCTTTTAATATTCTTTCTTTGTTTTGTGCCTTTGATGTTTTAATTATTATGTGGTGGGAGGAATATCTTTTCTGGTCCAAACTATTTGTAGTTCTGTAGGCTTCTTATATTTCACAGGCATCTCTTTCTTTTGATTAGGGGGGTTTTCTTCTATAATTTTGTTGAAGATACTTACTAGCCTTTTAAGTTGGGAATCTTCTCATTCTTCTATATCTATTATCCTTAGGTTTGGTCTTCTCATTTTATCCTGGATTTCCTGGGTGTTTTGGGTTAGGAGCTTTTTGCATTTTGCATTTTCTTTAACTGTTGTGTCAACTTTTTCTACGATATCTTTGCCTCTGAGATTCTCTCTTCTATCTCTTGTATTCTGCTGGTGATGCTTGCATCTATGGTTCCTGATCTCTTTCCTAGGTTTTCTATCTGCAGAGTTGTCTCCCTTTGTGATTTCTTTATTGTTTCTACTTCCATTTTTAGATCCTGGATGGTTTTGTTCAATTCCTTCACCTGTTTGATTGGGTTTTCCTGTAATTTTTAAGGGATTTTTGTGTTTCCTCTGTAGTGGATTCTAAATGTTTACCTGTGTTCTCCTGTATTTCTTTAGGGGAGTTATTTATGACCTTCCTAAAATCCTCTATCATCATCATGAGAAGTGATTTTAAATCAAAATCTTGCTTTTCTGGTGTGTTAGAGTATCCAGGGCTTGCTGTGATGGCAGGACCAGGCTCTGATGGTGCGAAGTAGCCTTGGTTTCTCTTGTTTATGTTCTTGCCCTTGCCTCTTGCCAAATGGTTCTCTCTGGGGTTAGCTGGACTTACTGTTTCTGACTGTAGCTTGTCCCTTCTGCAAGCCTCTGTGTCAGTATTCCTTGGAGACCAGTTCTCTCTGGGAACAATTTGGTTATGGAGAGCTGTGGCACAGGGTCATCTCTGGGGTGCATACAGAACCTGGAGGGATGCTGTTCCCAGCCTTTTCTTGGTTCCTGTGTCCTGATGTAACCCACTCTGGGTGGGTCCCTCTTAGGCCAGGAATTTGAGCAGAAATGGTGGTGTGCTCACAGGTATGTCTGAATTCTTGGGAATCCAGCATTCTCCTGACATTATTTGGGTATGGATCACTGTGGCATAAGATCAGCTCTGGGTGCCATCTATAATATCTTGTGATGAATTTCGAGACAAAGATAGAGTCCTGGCAAAACCAAGGAAGTATATTTAAAATATAAATATAATAACATGGTATTGTCATCCACCAATTGTAACCCAAGATAACATATTGATGTGAAATTATATCAGGATAATTATTGGTGGGATTTCTATGTTCTGTCTTTCTATTTGTGTATAGATTAAATTTTTCTGAATCAAAAGTGTGCTATATTTGTTAATTTTAGATTCATTTTTGTTTTTTAATTGTATATAGCTGTGTTTGCCTGTGTGTGGGTATATTCACCTAAGTGCAGATGCCCATGGTAATCTGAAAGGGGCGTCAATTCTTCTGGAATAAGTCAAAACAAAGACAAGCCATCAAATGGTCAGAGTGAAAACACAGAGACACTTCAACTGTTGTCATGCAAAACTGAAAATCACCAACTCAGAAGAGTTTAAAGTATATAGCACATTAGAAGAAGATGTGGCAGGAAACCATTGGCAAGGGGGTAGACTTAGTGAAATAGTTATATTATGATGCAGAAAACTAAATTGGGTAATTTTATTTTTAAGACTGGCATTCAATGTTCTTCAATAATACCACAGATAGAGTACTTGGAATGGACCATGGTTGTTAAGAGTTTCAAAGGGATCCACAAAAGTTCACTTAACTAAGGTTAATAAGTCCTCTAGGGATGCTCACAATTAAATAATAACCCTGACTCACTAACAAACTATAAACTAGAAGACCAACACTTTCTCTAATAAAGATGGTTATTATTGAACAAGCAGCACCACTTCTGATTGCCCTTCCCAAGTAAAAGCAGTTGAATCTTCTCTAGAACCAGGTCTAGCAAAAGGAAGACTTCTCTGAATAGGTGGCCATTTTCTCCATGTCCACCCATGCTTAGTTTCACATTTCAAGTCATTGGTACAAACCATTTTTGAGACCACTGATAATGAATATTTTAAGAAGTGCATATACAGGTCATAGAAAATAATTCAGTAAGAGATAGAGTGTTGGGGATCAATTTGTGATTACAGTGACTGATGATATCATAAAAATTAAAAGACAAGAATCAAAAAGCCTTGAAAGAGACAGGTGAAGTGTGTGTATTTCTTTATGTACAAAGTTATTTGTATATGCAAACATATATCTGTACATATGCTTATATACATATTTCTCTATGTGCTATAATTATTATTTTTATGAGTATTTGCATAAGGTATACACTTTATGGATACATGCTATTCATATATATTCATGTATTTTCACACATACACACATGTAAACTTACATATATAAGCATATATGGAATACAAAGAGAAATTATTCAGATTTATTAAAAAGTATATTGGTTATGAGAATGTTGCAGGAACACATAATATGAAATCAATGAAAATAAAACTAGATGAGTACACATGGTTGAAAAGTTTAACAGTAATCTGTGCCGAGGAAATAATTCTGTGCAAATGACAGTTTACTGATTTTGTAATGTGCTGTGCCAAATGTTCATGTTTAGGGGATTAAAATTCCCTATGCATTCTTTAAAGTGAGTAAAAGTGATCTTGAGATGCTGCATGAAACCTCTCCTAATTACTCACTCAACTTCACAGAATATGTGACAGTCCAAAGGGCCATCCACACCATTTACATAAACAAATGTGTTTATCATAAAGCAGTTAATAACGCATGCAGCTCTTCCAGAAGAACTTGAATACAGTTCCTAGCATCCAAAAGAGAAGGTTACAACTGATGGATACAGCTGTATAACTCTAGCTCCAGGATGATCTGACTCCCTTTGCTGGCTTCCAAGAGAACCTGCACTTATTTGGACACACACACACACATACACACACACACACACACACACACACACCAATACAGACATAAATATAATTAAAAATTTAAAAAAATCAGATACATAGTATTCTCTTATATGCACATTAAAAATTTATTAAAATACCAAATCCAAATAGAATGGTACTCATCATTTATTTCTAAATAATATAGTATTTGCAGATTATTAGGTTTTTTGCATTGTAGATTTTAGAAAATTATCTACAATTATAAATTAACAGTTGAGAAACTATCATTTTCTCACACATTCTATGAAAGAAATAAATATATTTAATGAATTCAAAATTCTATAACCTCACAAATGAATTACTTATATGACTATTGATTTAATAATAGTTAATTATCTTCACACTGAGTAAGAGTTTATGAGTTTGCTATTCAGCTGAAGCAAAATAAAAGCATCTATTTAATTATAAAGTTTGGCAGGATTAAAACAGACTAATTTTAGACCTTAAACTTGCCTTTCCCAAACTGGGCTGAACACTGAGTCAGTTTTGGCATGGGAAATTAACTGCACACTGGGAAAATGTTAATGCTATTCTGATGGATAGCATTCTATTAATAATGTCTGCAACTTCCACTGATACGTTTTCTTAAAGCCTGATTACTAATTTGTCATGTTCCACGCCTTCCTCTTTAGTCCATCACAGTGTCAAAACAGTTCTGCCTGCCTAAATCCCCTCTTCCAACTCCTCCCTGCCATTGTCACATTGCTCTTCCAAATTCATACCTTTTTTTATTTTTTAAAACTTCCCGAGGCTGATTAGTGCTGCTAATTATATCCATATGTTGAATATTCAAATAATAAAACAACACAGAAGAAATCAATAAATGTAACAATTTCTGCATTCGATGCATGTTTCTCTAATTATGCATTGTATAAAGAGATATGTTGGATTTGTGTTGTTCAACTTTTGGCATGTGTATATCTCTATGGGAAGCATGTTTTGTACATGTAGTATGTGTATTCACATGTATGTTGGTGCATGTGTTTCTGCATGTAGAGGCCAAAGGTTAATGTGGCCACCATCACAACTATGACAACTAAGTTCTTTATTCAGATGGTATTTCTCACTGAAAGACACAGTAGGGTAGCCTCAACAGCCACCTTGTTCCAGTCATAGTTTCTCTACCTCTTGACAGCTGATGTTACAGGTGGCTTACTGTCCCCAACTGACATTTTGACACTGACATTAGAGGCTTGAACTCTGGTTTTTATATTTGCACACCAAAGACTAACTCCACAGCCAGCTCTCAGCCTTGTCCACACGGGAGGCAGAGCTATGGCTTTCCTGCTAAGTCTTAAAAATCTGGATCTACCAGCACACTAGGAATTCTTTCCTAGATATCGTGATACTATTCAGTCAATGAACTTCTAGAATAAACTTCTAAGAATATTTTGTTTTATTTAGCAACTTTGTTTAACTTTACATGCCAATAATTTTAACTATTTAATAAATTATTATTATTGACTCGATTACACTAATTCCCGCGCACTGGAGTTCCTACCTTAACACTTTTCATCTTTATTATGTTCTGCAGGTCAGGTCAGCCTGAATTGTTTCTTCATAAACTGTAACATGGAAATAGGAGCTAAAATTTACTGAGTGCTTCTTCTCAGTGCTGCCTTGGCTTCAGTCAGACATGGCTTCAGGTGTTTTAAAGTTAAGTTAATTCACCCAAGTTGAGTTACACAGAAAAGGGACCTGGGAAGAGTCGTGCCAAAGGTAGGTAAGTTTAAAAAAAGAATCACTGTCTGGGGATTTAGTAAGGGCATAGATGTACAGGGTAGACAAGGAGCCACACTAACTCAGAAAGGGGGTTCAGAAGGTCCAACTGTGGGTCAGGGATCTTAACACATCAGGGCCCTAGTGGTTCCTGCTAAGGACCAAGAATAAATTCCCACCAGTTAGAAACCATTTGCAACCCCAGTTGTGGAGGACCTCATGCCTTCTTCTGGCCAATAAAAGCACCATGCTCACAGAAGGTGCAAAAAAATATGAGCAGGTAAAAAAACGCATACATATTAAATAAAATTAAACAAACAAAATACCAAAACCAAACCAAACCAAACCAAAAACAACAACAACAACAGCTAACCAATCTTCTCAAAGGAAATTCTGGGAGAGAGAAATTGTTCCAAAATTTCTGTTTTACTTTGGATCAAAAGACTAACAGTTTTTGTTGACTCACCTCTCTAGTAATTGGCTATCTGCCTACAGAATAGTTTTTAATATGTAAAAGAGAACAAGAACCATAATGCTACACAATGTAGAACAATAGAGCCTAGACTTCTTTAAGTTTTTAGAGTCTATTATCTGAAAACCTTATCGTGATTTACCCTCTGCCAGCATGTATCGAATGCAAGAATATAATTAAATGATATTATATGAAAATATTAAATATGTAAAAGACTGGCTTTGTGTGAACGATACAGTGGAAGCAATCAGAAGAGCTTCAAGAGCTCCATGCACATGCTCCCACCTGATAATTTCTTGGTAGGAAGTGGATGTGGGTGTCCCCTGCATCTGAGAGCTGGCATATAATAGCGGTGAAGGCCAAAAGCTAGTCTGCAGTAGGAATCTTTCCTTTTCTGCCACCACATGACACCTGGAAATCCACCTAGGTGGCTAAGCTTGACAGTGAGTACTTGTATTGACATGCTGAGCTATTTTGTTAGCCCCAATGTAGATAATTGCTTTTACTATGGAATTCAGGGACACTGAGGCTACTTCTTCACACCATCCAATATGAAAAAGAAGAGTTTCAATGCATGTCCTTTCAACTTGGCTATAAAGAATAATATTTACATGACATACTCACACGTATGGTTTTGAAATTTGCATGGTGTAGAGATTTTCAAAGTCTGTTATGGTGGTTGCTTATGAATTCATATACTCCCCAGGGTATTAATTGTAACCAAAAGTAGTACTGGTTGCCAGAAAACTTGCAAGGAAATTTTCTTATTAAGTAATTTAAGGTATTATTTAAAAATGCAACATTTACTGGAAATACATACTTCTGGCCTAATTGAATTCCATCTATTTATACCAAGGATCACTTTTCTTTAAATAATGATTCTTTCTGATGATATGGTTCACATTTTGTTTTAAGATTCACATAATTTTTCAGGGAGACAAAATTAATCTATACAGATTTGATTTTCCTTATTTTAAAACCGAACATTTGTCCAGCAAACTCACTTAGGAAACATCCAGAATCGATATGTAATTAAGGCACGCCCATGTAAGATTAAAACTTACCAATCGTAGCAAATACACAAATGGGAAGCTTTAAGTTGAGTATCAGGTGCTGTCCATAACAAACAGGATATGACATGCTACATACCCTGATACTATGTCAATGTAATGAGTACAAAATTATGAGTTTGAATAGGTATATGCTGCATAAGAAATTGGAAATGCTTTGAGGGGAGTTAATGATGGGCTTACATAATTTAAAGATAGGTACTAAACTGCAGGCAGTAAAATTCAATTACAGTTACTATACGATGAAGTCAGACATGTTCCTGTGAAACAGTAGGTGCTCAGCACCGTTCTACCAATAAAGCCCCCTAGTGTCACGGCTGATCACACTTTTATTCTAATAATTTAGTTTATGAGCATAACAGAGAGACTGAATGGTTGGCGTGGGATTAGGCAATCTTATTATTTTATCATAGTGATACACTGCATTCCAGAGAAACAACATGAGTAGAACTTACAAAGAACATTTTCAGACCAGGGATAACTCTGAGTCAGGCTCCTAAATCACCTAGGAACTGAAAATGAAAAAGACCATGTATGAATGGGAGAAGTAATTTCAGTGGTGCGTGGGAACAGGAAGATTGGCAGTTAGAGCTGGCCATCATTCTGAGAAACGTAAGGATATTGAGTGGATGCATTCATTTTCATGATTATAAAACATATTTAACAGAAGTGGAGGAATTCCTTATAGTGTTTTCTCCAAAACCATACATATTGATTTATGGGCATTTTTATTTCGTTACTTTAATAAGTGTATCCATATGATTTTTCCTGCGAGTCAAAGCTTGCTGTGTGGTAGATTTAAACTCCTAAATGCTTGCTTGCCATATTTTTTACAAGAAGAGTAATTTTACTTAAGAGTACTTTTCTTCAAGGGAAATAAAATTGTCCACAATCTATGCAAATTACATGGAGAGCGTGGATCTGAATGAAATGTTCATAGCCTTAACTGACAGATTATTAGATGCTAAGAAGAGAATATACAGCATTATGCTCTGGAAATTTACAGGCACAAAAGGAAAGCACACATTAAGTTTCTGTTTATATGAAAACATAGCAGGCCGTTGGAAAGTTAGATATTAAGTTATATCCCTTATTTTGTCAGCAAAACATCCAGTGAGTATAAATATTTTTGTGAAGTATCATTATCTATGGGTGATTTTGTTAAGAAAAAAAGTTAGCAAAATAGCAAAAGCAGCAAAATAAATACTCAAATGTTCTTCATTTGAACTCTACCTCCAAATTCACTAAGATTTTATTTGTGTAGGATGGAGAGGTGGCTAAGTTGATATGAGTGCTTTCTCTTCTGCAGGATCTGTCAGGTCAGTTTCTAACACCTGCATCCAGATGTTCACAATGTCTTTTAACTCCAGCTTGGGGGGATCTGCTGTCCTCTTCTGATCTCTACAAGCAACTACACACACACACACACACACACACACACACACACACACACAAACACACATACACACACAGAAAGAGAGAAAGAGAGAGAGCAGTAAAACAAAAACTTAAAACTAAAATAAATGATAGTCATAAATATTTTTGTGAGATTAATCTTCTTAGTAGTGGACTTCCATCACAGAAAATAGGGAATTTTTTAAAAAGGATATAATGATTTGGGGAAATATGCTAATCTATTGTACTCAGGCATGATTTTAAATATGTAATCATATTTCTTAGATGCTTACATTTCATTTCTAGATGGTCCATCCTTTCGTCTCAACTCCAAACTGTGTCTCTGTAAGTCCTTCAATTGTTGTTTAGTTCCCAATTCTAAGAAGGGGCAAAGTGTCCACATTTTGGTCTTCGTTCTTCTTGAGTTTAATGTGTTTAGCAAATTGTATCTTATATCTTGGGTATTCTAAGTTTCTGGGCTAATATCCACTTATCAGTGAGTACATATTGTATGAGTTCTTTTGTGATTGGGTTACCTCACTCAGGATGATGCCCTCAAGGCTGATCCATTTGCCTAGCAATTTCATAAATTAATTATTTTAATAGCTGAGTAGTACTCCATTGTGTAAATGTACCACATTTTCTGTATCCATTCCTCTGTTGAGGGGCACCTGTGTTCTTTCCAGCTTCTGGCTATTATAAATAAGGCTGCTGTGAACATAGTGGAGCATGTGTCCTTCTTACTGGTTGGAACATCTTCTGGATATATGCACAGGAGAGGTATTGTGTGATCATCTGGTAAAACTATGTCCAATTTTCTGAGGAACCGCCAGACTGATTTCCAGAGTGGTTGTACAAGCTTGCAATCCCACCAACAATGAAGGAGTGTTCCTCTTTCTCCACATCCTCGCCTGCATCTACTGTCACCTGAATTTTTGATCTTAGCCATTCTGACTGGTGTGAGGTGGAATCTCAGGGTTGTTTTGATTTGCATTTCCCTGATGATTAAGGATGTTGAACATTTTTTCAGTTCCTTCTCTGCCATTCAGTATTCCTCAGGTGACGATTCTTTGTTTAGCTCTGAGCCCCATTTTTTAATGGGGTTATTTGATTTTCTGGAGTCCACCTTCTTGAGTTCCATATATATGTTGGATATTAGTCCCTTATCCGATTTGGGATAGGTAAAGATCCTTTCCCAACCTGTTGGTGGTCCTTTTGTCTTATTGATGGTGTCTTTTGCCTTGCAGAAGCTTTGCAATTTTATGAGGTCCCATTTATCAATTCTCTATCTTAGAGCACAAGCCATTGCTGTTCTATTCAGGAATTTTTCCCCTTTACCCATATCTTGGAGGCTTTTCCCTCCTTTCTCCACTATAAGTTTCAGTGTCTCTGGTTTTATGTGGAGTTCCTTAATCCATTTAGATTTGACCTTAGTACAAGGAGATAGGAATGGATCAATTTGAATTCTTTTACATGATAACCGCCAGTTGTGCCAGCACCATTTGTTGAAAATGCTGTCTTTCTTCCACTGGACAGCTTTTGCTCCATTGTCAAAGATCAAGTGACCATAGGTGCGTGGGTTCATTTCTGGGTCTTCGATTCTATTCCATTGGTCTACTTGTCTGGCACTATACCAGTACCATGCAGTTTTTAATCACAATTGCTCTGTAGTACAGTTTTAGGTCTGGCATGGTGATTCCACCACAGGTTCTTTTATCCTTGAGAAGAGTTTTTGCTATCCTAGGTTTTTTTTATTCCAGATGAATTTGCAGATTTCCCTTTCTAATTCGTTGAAGAATTGAGTTGGAATTTTGATGGGGATTGCATTGAATCTGTAGATTGCTTTTGGCAAGATAGCCATTTTTATTATATTGATCCTGCCAATCCATGAGCATGGGAGATCTTTCCATCTTCTGAGATCTTCTTTAATTTCTTTCTTCAGAGACTTGCATTTCTTATCATATAGATCTTTAACTTCCTTAGTTAAAGTAAGCCAAGGTATTTTATATTATTTGTGACTATTGAGAAGGGTGTTTTTTCCCTAATTTCTTTCTCAGCCTGTATGTCCTTCATGTAGACAAAGGACATTGACTTGTTTGAGTTAATTTTATATCCAGCTACTTCATTGAAGCTGTATATCAGGCTTAGGAGTTCTCTGGTGGAAGTTTTAGGGTCACATATATATCCTATCATATCATCTGCAAAAAGTGATATTTTGATGTGAGGAGCCGCCCTTGCAATCGCCATTACAAGATGTCACTGATATCCAGTGTTCTAACTAGTAAACAAATAGTCTGCATATGTGCTAGGGTATTTTTCCATTCCTTGTGCTCTAACTGTCCCATGGCGTCATCTGGGCTGATAGTAAGCAGCCAGTCAGGGTGAAATACGTCTCCAACCCCTCTTGTGGTCTATTTAAGGACTGAGTTTCCTGTGTACTGGGCCTCCTCCCCCAGAAGCTAATCATCTTTCTCTCGAGATGGATTAAAGTTATGCTTCAGAAAGATCTGAGTGTGTCCTGTGTGTGTGTGTGTCCTCGCCGGTGAGACTTATCATCACAGACACATTTTGACTTCTTGTTTTCCTATTTATATCCCCTTGATCTCCTTTTGTTGTCGAATTGCTTTGGCTAGGACTTCAAATACCATGTTGGATAGGTAGGGAGAGAGTGGGCAGCCTTGTCTAGTCCCTGATTTTAGTGGGATTGCTTCCAGCTTCTCACCATTTAATTTGATGTTGGCTACTGGTTTGCCGTAGATTGCTTTTATCACATTTAGGTATGGGCCTTGAATTCCTGATTTTTCCAATACTTTTATCATGAATGGGTGTTGGATTTTGTCAAATGCTTTCTCTGCATCTAACGAAATGATCATGTGGTTTTTGTCTTTGAGTTTGTTTATATACTGGATTACATTGATGGATTACCGTATATTGAACCATCCCTGCATCCCTGGGATGAAACCTACTTGGTCAGGATGGATGATTGTTTTGATGTGATCTTGGATTCAGTTGGGGAAAACATTATTGAGGATTTTTGCATCGATATTCATAAGGGAAATTGAACTGAAGTTCTCTATCTTTGTTGGGTTTTTCTGTGGCTTAGGTATCAGAGTAATTGTGGCTTCATAGAATGAATTGGGTAGAGTACCTTCTGCTTCTATTTTGTGGAATAGTTTGTGAAGAACTGGGATTAGATCTTCTTTGAGGTTCTGATAGAACTCTGCACTAAACCCATCTGGTCATGGGCTGTTTTTGGTTGGGAGACTATTAATGACTGCTTCTATTTCTTTAGGGGATATAGGATTGTTTAGATCATTAACCTGATCTTGATTTAACTTGGGTACCTGGTATCTGTCTAGAAATTTGTCCATTTCATCCAGGTTCTGCAGTTTTTTTTTTGATTATAGCCTTTTGTAGAAGGATCTGATGGTGTTTTGGATTTCTTCAGGATCTGTTGTTATGTCTCATTTTTCATTCCTGATTTTGTTAATTAGGATGCTTTCCCTGTGCCCTCTAGTGAGACTGGCTAAGGGTTTATCTATCTTGTTGATTTTCTCAAAGAATCAGATCCTCATTTGGTTGAATCTTTGAATAGTTCTTCTTCTTTCCACTTGGTTGATTTCGCCCCTGAGTTTGATTATTTCCTGCAGTCCACTCCTCTTGGGTGAATTTGCTTCCTTTTGTTCTAGATCTTTTAGGTGTGTTGTCAAGCTGGAAATGTGTTCTCTCTCTAGTTTCCTTTTTGGAGGCACTCAGAGCTATGAGTTTTCTTCTTAGAAATGCTTTCATAGTGTTCCGTAACTTTGGGTATATTGTGGCTTCATTTTCATTAAACTCTTAAAAAGTCCTTAATTTCTTTCTTTATTCCTTCCTTGACCAAGTTATCATTGAGAAGAGTGTTGTTCAGTTTCCACGTGAACATTGGCTTTATATTATTTATTTTATTATTGAAGATCAACCTTAGTCCATGGTGATCTGATAGGATGCATGGAACAATTTCAATAATTTTGTATCTCTTGAGTCCTGTTTTGTGACCAATTATATGGTCAATTTTTGAGAAGGTACCATGAGGTGCTGAGAAGAAGGTATATCCTTTTGTTTTAGGATAAAATGTTCTGTAGATATCTGTTAGATCCATTTGTTTCATAACTTCTGTTAGTTTCACTGTGTCCCTCTTTAGTTTCTGTTTCCATGGTCTGTCCATTGTTGAAAGTGGTGTGTTGAAGTCTCCCAGTATTATTGTGTGAGGTGCAATGTGTGCTTTGAGCTTTACTAAAGTTTCTTTAATGAATGTGGCTGCCCTTGTTTTTGGAGCATAGATATTCAGAATTGAGAGTTCCTCTTGGAAGATTTTAACTTTGATGAGTATGAAGTGCCCCTCCTTGTCTTTTTTGATGACTTTGGGTTGGAAGTCGATTTTATTAGATATTAGAATGGCTACTCCAGCTTGTTTCTTCTGAGCATTTGGTTGGAAAATAGTTTTCCAGCCTTTAATTCTGAGGTAGTGTCTGTCTTTTTCCCTGAGATGGGTTTCCTGTAAGCAGCAAAATGTTGGGTCCTGTTTGTGTAGCCAGTCTGTTAGTCTATATCTTTTTATTGGGGAGTTGAGTCCATTGATATTAAGAGATATTAAGGAAAAGTAATTTTTGCTTCCTATTATTTTTGTTGTTAACATTGGCATTCTGTTCTTGTGGCTGTCTTCTTTTAGGTTAGTTAAAGGATCGCGTTCTTGTTTTTTTCTAGGATGTGGTTTCCGTCCTTGTATTGGTTTTTTCTGTTATTATCCTTGGAAGGGCTAGATTCGTGGAAAGATAATATGTGAATTTGGTTCAGTAGTGGAATACTTTGGTTTCTCCATTTACAGTAATTGAAAGTTTGGCTGGGAATAGTAGCCTGGGCTGGCATTTGTGTTCTCTTAGGGTCTGTATAACATCTGTCTAGGATCTTCTGGCTTTCATAGTCTCTGGTGAAAAATCTGGTGTAATTCCGATAGGCTTGCCTTTATATGTTATTTGACCTTTTTACCTTTCTGCTTTTAATATTCTATCTTTATTTAGTGCATTTGTTGTTCTGATTATTATGTGTCGGGAGGAATTTCTTTTCTGGTCCAGTCTATTTGGATTTCTGTAGGCTTCTTGTATGTTCCTGGTCATCTCTTTCTTTAGGTTTGGGAAGTTTTCTTCTATAATTTTGTTGAAGATATTTGCTGGCCCTTTGAGTTGAAAAATCTTCATTCTTATCTACTCCTATTATCCATAAGTTTGGTCTTCTCATTGTGTCCTGGATTTCCTGGATGTTTTGAGTTAGGATCTTTTTGCATTTTGTATTTTCTTTGATTGTTTTGCCTATGTTCTCTATGGAATCTTCTGCACCTGAGATTCTCCCTTCCATCTCTTGTATTCTGTTGCTGATGCTCACATCTATGGTTCCAGATCTCTTTCCCAGTGTTTCTATTCTAGCGTTGCCTCACTTTGGGTTTTCTTTATTGTGTCTACTTCCCTTTTTAGGTCTAGTATGGTTTTGTTCATTTCCATCATCTGTTTGGATGTGTTTTCCTGTTTTTATTTAAGGATTTCTACCTGTTTGGTTATGTTTTCCTGTTTTTCTATAAGGACTTGCAACTCTTTAGCAGATTTCTCCTGTATTTCCTTATGTGAGTCATTAAAGACCTTCTTGATGTCTTCTACCATCATCATGAGATATGCCTTTAAATATGAGTCTAGGTTTCCGGGTGTGTTTGGGTGCCCTGGACTGGCTGAGGTGGGAGTCATGGGTTCTGATGATGGTGAGTGGTCTTGGTTTTTGTTAGTAAGATTCTTACGTCTACCTTTTGCCATCTGATAAACTCTTGAGTCAGTTGTTATAGTTGTCTCTGGTTAGAGCTTGTTCCTCTCATGATTCTGTTATTCTCTACTAGCAGACCGGGGAGACTAGCTCTCTCCTGAGTTTCAGTGGTCAGAGCACTCTCTGCAGGCAGGCTCTTCTCTTTCAGAGAAGGTGCACAGATATCTGGTGCTCAGACTTGCCTCCTGGCAATAGATGAAGGCTTGAAACAGGACCTGTCCCAGAAGCTGTTAGCTTCTGTAGTCCACACTCTGACCTGTGCATAGTAGTTTCAGTGGAGTCTGGGAATCAAGATGTCTTCCCCAGATGCTCATGCAAAGCCCTCGCGGGACTGGAGGACACCTATCCTCTGGCAGGGAAGCTGCCCGGATGTCTGGAGCCCGAAAAGGGGGATGCCTCAGAATCCCTGTGGCTCCTGCCTGTCCCAAAAGCTGTTAGCTTCTGTAGTCCACACTCTCACCTGTGCAGAGTAGTCTTGGTGGAGTCCAGAATCCAAGATGTCTCCCGCAGATGCTCAGGCTTTGTCTTATGTTTTAAATGTCTTAATATACATGTGTTTTCAAAATTGTAATAGCTTTTATATGTAGGTCAATTTTAGATTTAATGAAAATTTTGAAGTTTCTTCAGGAATTCTAGTCATCGCCATCACACATTCCAGCTTAATTTTCCAAGATTAGGATGATATAATTTTGTAATTGATGACCTTACATATTGTTCTTCCTAGTTCTTTATCTGATCATTCTCTTTGGGCTGTATAGTTCTTTGTTTTTGCCAGTGCATAATATCAAAACCATCCACCCTAGTTCTGTAGACAGTGATTTCAGCAACGTTGATTTTCAGTGCCCTTCCTTTTTTTTTACTGTCTCTTTGTTCACCTAACAACCACAGGGAAGTAAGTGGCCTTACACTTGTAGAATATGTCTAGCATTTGAGTCATTCACTGCCTGTTCTGTTCAAGTGGGTGTTTTATCTCATAACTGCATGGAAAATTCTTTCATTCTGTCTGTGGTTTGATAGTTTACCATTGCATAATACTACAATGTAAGTACTGGGGTTTGTTTGGCTATTTTCTTCGTGAAGGGCATCTTGCATCATGGATATTTCTGTGGTTTTCAGTTTGAGTAATTGCAGATGAAGGTTCTGAGAAAACTCCTGTATATGTTTTGTGTGTGCATGTTCTCAGGTTATCTGGGTAAATACCTAACAATAAGATCGCATGATAAATCTTTGTTAAGTTTAAGAATGGATGGGACTGTGGCAGAGATCAGTGGGTAGAGAAGTTTGCTAAAATGTCTTTTTTACTTGAATTTGGTAACTAGAACTTAGATTTATGTTCCTTGTTCTTGTATTTATCTATTCATTTATTTATTTTTATGGAGGATGTAAGCTTTGTTACCAGAAATACATATTTGTCAATTTTCCTGATAAAATTTTTCTGAATGATTCTCTGTTGAATTAGGCTAGCTCCTATCTGAAGGACCAACTTGGGATAAATGACAGAGTCCATCTCCAGCCTCTCCATTCTTCTTGTCCTTAAGCCTCTAAGTGTTACACAATTCAATTCTTGAATTTTGTTTTTCAATATCAGAAAGATTATTGACTATTTTATTTAAAAATGGAATTTTCTGAATTTATTTTTTCATGGAATAGTTTATGAATTTACATTTCAAATGTTATCCCCTTTCCAAATTTCCCCTATTTAAACTCACCTATCCCATCCCCCATCCCCCTGCTTCTATGAGGGTGCTTCCCCTCCCATTCACCCACTCTCACCTCACCAACCTGGCTTTCTCCTACAATGAAGCATTGAGCCTTAACAGGACCAGTGTCTTTCCTCCTACTGATGACTGACAAGACCATCCTCTGCTGCACATGCAGCTGGAGCCATGGGTCCCTCCATGTGTACTCTTTGGCTGGTGGTTTAGTCCCTGGGATTTCTGGAGGGTTTGGTTGGTTAATATTGTTGCTCTTCCTATGGGGTTGAAAACCTCTTCAGCTGCTTCAGTCCTTTCTCTAACTCCTCCATTGGGGACACTGTGCTCAGTCCAACTGTTGGCTGTGAGCATCTGCCTCTGTATTTGTCAGGCTTTGGCAGAGCCTCTCAAGAGACAGCTATAACAGGTTCCTGTCAGTAAGCACTTCTTGGCATCAGCAATAGTGTCTGGGTTTGGTGTCTGTATATAGGATATATATCCATGTGGGGCAGTCTCTGGATGGCCTTTCTTCCTTCAGTCTCTGCTCCACATTTTGACAGGAGCCATTCTGGATTAAAAGTTTGGAGATGAGTGGGTGGCTCCACCCCCCAACTAGAGACCTTGCCTAATCTCTGGATATGGTCTCTACAGGTTCTCCATCCCCTTTGTTGGGCTTTTCAGCAAATCTCTGTCCGGTTGGGTCCTGGGAGCCTCTTGCGTTCCTGGCATCTGGGACTTGCTGGGGCTACCTCCTGTTCCCCATCCCCCATTGTTACATACCTCTGTTCAAATTTCTGACCCTCTGAATATCATCCCCATCTCACCTCATACCTAATTCTGCCCCCGTCTTTCCTCTTTCCCCCATCTCTTTCAACTTCTATTCTACCTCCTGTGAGTATTTTGATCCCCCTCTAAAAAGGACTGAATCATCCACATTTTGGTCTTCCTTCTTCTTGAGCTTCATATGGTCTGTGAATTATATCTTGGGTATTCTAAGCTTCTTTATCTTCTCTGGTTTCTTTTATTGTGATATATATATATATATATATATATATATATATATATATATATATATATATGTATATATATATATATATAATTTTAGACTTTTTCTAAATATTTTTTTTCTTTGAATTTAATGTATTGCATGTTGTCTTTAAAATTTCAACTTTTAACATTTTTCTGTCCTGTATCAGGAAGCAATTTACTTTATTTTATTTCTAGTTATGTCTGGTTTTTGAGTTAAGCTCTCCTGTAGCTTGGCTAGCCTTAAATTTGTACTCTCTTTCCTCTTCTTTCAATGTGCTGGGATTTATAACTGAGCACTACACCCAGTGAGCAAATGATTTCAGAATAGAAGCAGTGTATCATATAAACTTACTCTTGTTTCTAATTGTTTCCATTTTCTGGGTTTTTATGGATGATTGAGTCAGATATTGAGGAGAAAATGTCACTTTCTCACTGTCATCAATCTACATGTCTGTATGTTCATAGGGTTTTAAAAATATTTTTTAATTTATTTTTTCCTCGTTTTTTTTTTAACCACGTTGATTAATTTTTCTTTCTTTGTTGCTGACAGATTTTCCTTACTTCTATTCTGAGTTATGAATCCTTGCTATTTTTTGTCTTCTTTTTTTCCTACTTATATTGTCATAATAATCTGATTTTCCCCCTTTGATGTGAACAGCAGTGACTGTTTGCATTCAATGTAAATCCATGCTGGTGGTGATCACTTGCATTCTTCATATGTGGTTTGACATGGATTTCTGGTGCTTTGCAGGGATTTGTTTCCACAGCTTTCGGATGCATTTTCTCTTTATTGTAATATCTTTGTCCATTCAGGACACCAAATCACTTAAGGAAAATCCAGGTCATTTTGTTATTAATTGACCATCTTCACATGCTGTTTTCTTTTGGAACTGTGGATTTTTTAAACCGACAAAAGAGTATTCGGAGGTTATTCTATTCCTTGTGTGAACTCTGCAAGTGTGCCTTTCAAGAAGACAGTGTCATCGGTGTCACAGAACTTTGAACACATTCGATGATATGACTAATTACCTTTTAGTGGATGTAGGGTTGATATGATTTTTAATTTTAATTTTAATTTTAGGTGAGAAAACATCTTCTATAGAATATGATTCCAGGTTACAGTCCATCACTGCAGGACAGTCATAGGAATTCACATCACATCCACAGTCAAAGACAGAGGGACGCAAAAGCACACACTTGGCTTTCTGGCCTGCTTCACTCTTACACAGTCTAAAACCTGTTATGTTACTCCAACTGTTTCATTATACACATCCATTACTATACTCAACCTATGCTTCATTTTCTTTTCATTACTTATTGTTAGGCTAGAACCACTGTTTACCCCACAGAAGCTAGGAAACCCCAACTTGCTCCAACCCCTCCCACACAGAAAAACTCCCACCACTCAGAGAAAACTCTAGGCTAGCAAGTTTCCAGCAACCCACCCATGAGTGCCTGCCCAGAGGCTCAGTTTTTGACTATGTATGGGCACAATCCCAGCTCCTAAAGTGCATGTCATCACTCCTCCCTTAAGCTCTATTAAACCCCAGTGCTTTAGCCTAGGTATGTGATTTCACTGACCTCCACCTGTGAGATCAGTGAGGAGAGCTGTCTCCTCACAAACTTACCTACTTTTAATCTGGTCAAATCTGGACTATATGTTCATCATCTACGTAGAAAAGAAGCCTATGACTCATTTTCACATTTTATCACTTATTTCTTAAAACATACTTTACTTCTTCCAACAATTTTTTTTAACTATTTGGGTGTTCTTTAGTGGATGGTGTGCAAGTATACACAGGTCAATCACCACAGAAAATGAGAGCAAATAAACAAACAACAACACAATGCAGTCCCAGTCTTCCTGTGCCTGGCACTTCCCTTGTCTATAGCTGCAGTCCTTTGAAAGAAGGGCAGTGTGACTATGTCCTTTGAAGACCAGCCTCAGTATCTTTTAAACATACTGATTTGGCAAGTGACAAGGTGATCATCTGATAACAGAAGCTGGAAGCACAAGAATGGATCAGAGCTTCACATTGCAAGCATACTGCAAGACTGATTTCAAAACTACTGACATTGGAACTTTTGGTTGTGTGTGTGGAGGGGATGTTGAAGACAATTGGAGGAGGGTAATGAGGAGTACCTGTGATCTGATCATATTTCATTGTACATCTGTACAAATTACTCAAAACAAAATAATTAAAAATTTACCATAAAACATTACATATTAAACATTGCAAATATTTAAACCCCTGTAGCACCTTTCCTCCTAATAGCCTCAAACAAGTTCTTCAAAAGATTACTGAATTACATTAGACCATCTCTTACTAAAATAAAACGCTATCCTCCCATTTACAACTTAAAGAGTAAAGAAAACCTCTAAATTAATGTACACTACAGGCACACTCTCCTCTCATTTGCTTGTAGGCAGGGCACACTAAAGCTCTCAGAAAGCCATAGGGCCACAAAACATACTGTCAGGCTTCAAACACACTGCATTGCTCAGCTCTGGTATGTAGCACAGTAGAGGGAGGAATATTAAGCTCATTTGGATTGCTACATTTCCAGATTTGATGACCTCATTAGAAGATAAATCCACTGCAGTTGAAAGATCATTTGAAGACTGACAGTGTATATTTCAACACTCATTGCCCCCCTTTACTTTAAAATCCTCCTGTTACTTATTTCCCTTATGAAGATGCTAACTTCACCCAGCACATTGTTGCCTCCCAGTGTGTTTGATCAGGAAATGATCCATTGTTTCCTTTGTGCTTAAGAGATGGCTTCACAGAGACATCAGTCTAGCTTGGCATGCTCTGCCTTCACCACCTTAAATATTTAATGAAGTTTTGGCTTCCATGGCTTCACAATAAATATCTGTTTTGCTCTTTTTGTTCTTGTAACCTTATTAGCCTTTTATTTTTCTCTGGGTTTCTGATTTAAATATGATATAGCAATATTATAGGTCTTATCAACTTTATTGTTCTTTGATCTGAGGCTTCTGAATATAAAATTTATACATGTCATTGAAAACTACTAGTCATTAGTACACAAAATAATCTTTTATTTTTAACTCTTCTTCTGCTATTTTATTATTAAACATAAATTATGCTTTTTGTAGTTGTCTTACATTTCTTCTCCATTGCTGTATAGCAGTTTCCTCCAGGAGTGAAATATCTGTGGATTCCCTCTTTAAGATAGGAAGCAAACAACTGACAATAGCTTCAGGAGTTCCCTAAAACTGACTAGATTCACTAGACTCTGAAAAGAAGCAGAGACTAGGGACCGGCAGAGCTAGCTGGAAGAGTATTAGATCAACTGAGGCACCTGAAAAGGACACTTTTCACCCTGTTGAGCTGCCTAGAAGAGGCCAATGTGTTCCTGAATGTCAGCTTTTGTGAGCTGTTGTTTTTGCTGGGGTGGGTGATGTATCTGTCTTTGAATCATGTCTGCTTCTGTAAGTGATCCCTCACAGATTCCTGTAAGTATCCCTAATCAAACTTACTACTTTTGCTGAGCTAGACTTTGGTGATTAAAAAACCCACCCATCTTCATTTTGAGGACCCATTTTGAGTCTGTAGCCAAGTTAGCTTTCTGTTTACTATAAAACTGCAATTTCTATTTTTCAGAGGAGTCTGTGCCCCACTGTGGGAAGCCACATATGCCGTTGCAGAGTGGCACTGACTACTGCTGGCCACCACGCATAAGTTTGGACAAACAACCAATGTGTACATATGCAGTAAAGTTTTTTGCAAAGACACTGCCTGGCCTGGGCATGATAATGAGGCTTTGGGAGTATAACCAATCAGATGTGAGACATGCAAATGAGATATGATAATGAGGCTCTGTGAGGTACAGAGAGAGTAGCCAATCAGATGAGGAACATGCAAATGAGGCTTAGTGCATAACCAATCCGGTTGTGAGACACGCCTCTCCTAGGCCTATATAAGCAGCACCAGTTCTGGGCTCGGGGTCTCTTCGCCTCAGCAATCAAGCTCTCCCAATAAACGTGTGCAGAAGGATCCTGTTGCAGCGTCATTACTGCTGGCCAGTCCGGCATGCGCAAGACCCCACCCAGTAACCATAGTCTATGCCATAAACCTCCCCCCACCCACACCTGTTCTCAGAAATGTTCTGTTCTCCTTGTTCCAAGACCTATTTTTTTTTAACTGCCTGGGCTCACTTCTGTAACCACAGCTATGTGCAAAATCTCTCATCCTTTGGTTTTAACATATAAAAAGGGCTTGAGAAATTGGCTCATGACTGGTCTCATGATTCTTTCCTTAGTGGAAGATAGATACTAATTAGATTCTCGTGTGTACATAAATAAACTTTAATTAAGTTATAATTTGAGTCAGTGGTCTTTCTCCATATATCTGTTGGATTAGCAGTGGTATCCTTACTTTGGTCTGTCATGGACTTCCTATCTGGGGTAAGTATATATGTGTGTTGTATATCCCAGAAAAAATTTTGTCTCACAAAACCCACTCATGGGATAAGTAAATTTGTGTGTTGTATACCCCAGGAGGAAAAAAAATCAGTCACACAAAAACCTCCACTCTACTCTTTTTTTCATTTATGTTTTAGTTTGGAAAATTTACATTAGAATTTTTTCAAGTCATTGATTCTTAACTCTTTCTAGTCTTTCTAGGTTTTCTTTCTGTAGTGGTATTATTTGTTTTGAAAGTTATCTTTAGATTCTGTTTTTGAGTTTATATTCCTATTCACTTTTAATGACTTTTTTTTTTTTTCAAGACAGGGTTTCTCTGTGTAGCCCTGGCTGTCCTGAAACACACTTTGTAGACCAGGCTGGCCTCGAACTCAGAAATCAGCCTTCTTCTGCCTCCCAAGTGCTGGGATTAAAGGCATGTGCTACCATGCCTGGCTCCTATTCCCCTTTAAAAGACGTATTTGTTTCTATTAACTTTAAATATTTCAAATATCATTGCATATTATTTTTAGTTTTAATTATGTATATATGTGTCTGTGTGTAGGTATGTATATTGGGTGCATGCTTGCAGAAGCCAGAGTTACAATCATCTGAGGCCAGAGTTACAGGTGGTTGTGAGTCACCCTACCTGGATGCTGGGAATTGACCTCTGTATGAGCCAGTGTTATCCTAACTGCTAATCCATCTTTTCAGCCTGATCTCTCTCTCTTATATTTTATATCTGTTCTTACATGTTGTTCAATTGTTCATTACCATTTTCAGCATGGTAATCAAAAATTTATAGTCTAATGATAAATACCATGATACCAGCATTTCTGCCATTTCGAAGTCAATTTTTGATAGTTGAGTTTGCTTTCCATCATTATTAACATTTTATCATCTCTTATACTTGCTTATAAAAGTTTAAAGTGATATATATGAACCAGAGAAAATAGATTTTTCATGATAAGCTTTAAGCTTACTCAACTAGGATTATCACCAATCTTTCATGAGAGAATATGTTAGAAAGAAAGAAACTTGAACCCTTCCATTTCATTATTATGAGACTGTTGAAACTGTAGACCTCAGAGAATTAAAATTTTCTAAGTAACTTCATTTTGGAAGAAGGGAAAGACTGAAGAGGAATTTATCTGCCTGGAAGAGATTTCAAAGAATTCTGACAACTTACTGGACCATCTCACAGAGTAGAGTAGATCTGAGACAGTGGGGATCAGTGATGGGAATGAGAATTCCTTCCCCAGGACTGTTTATATTGATGGATTGCTTTAAAGCTCTCTATTTAAGCATTGAACCTTACCTCGGTCCCTTCATAGGGACTTGGGGTCCCTGAACTTTCTCATTTGTTCTCTCCAGTTTGGCAATGTTGAATCAAGCTGCTTTCTCTACACTCATTTCCCACTTTCATTGGCGCTATAGTGGTTGCCAGAGTCCAGACCTCTTCTCTATAATTCCTGGTAATAGGATTTAGATTTTGTTTATTTTTTAAGTTTTAGAAATTAATTAATTAGTTAATTAATTAATTTGCTATTGAGAAGGCTAGGCTGATTCTATGACAGGCTTAAAATTGGCAGTTAAGGAGAATAGGCCTAAATTTCTATTTCCAAGAACTGGGCAATTCCAGGCAAGTCCAGGCCAAAGAAGCTGCCCTGACAAATGGCTTAAGGCAAGGACCATGGTCAGCAGCAGTTTCCAGACTTCCTCAGCTATTTCCTCAGTAACAGATTCCAACCTTCCCAGTAAGTTTCCAGCCACCATAGCCTGTTAATGGAATGTACTCAGAGATGGACCCAACAGATGTAACATAGAGGTCACCTACCCAGGAATTTCCTACTGTTTTCTGAATCAGGCCTGCATGCTCACTTGGTGGTGATCACTCTATCTTGGTAATGGCAAACCCCAGTATGCTGGTCTTCTGTAGAATAAAACATTCTTTGCATTAACATATTATTTGAGAATCTGGGGTGTCATTCTTCAAGGAATCACAGACCATTACACTACCAAATGCTGTCCCCTCTCTCAGCTGCACCTCCTCCACTTTTTTTTTTTTTTTTGATTGTTAGGAATAGGAAGTTAAGTTTCTTCTGGTTCTTTGCTATTATATCCTCCATTAGCTATGGGTTCTGTGAAATCACTCATTACATAAAGTCTGACTGCTGCGTTTTTCATTTGTACCCTCCTAAAGTAGATGGGGAAGTTCAGGGCAAGAAGAAGCATTTCATGTCCTTGTATTCCTGAGCATATTTTAGTTTTCTATTGAGACTGCATTCCTTGTGTGAGTATCTTGTATTTTCAGCATTTCCAATAGCAGGTAAGACAACATCCAGAGAGTACTGGATTGAGTATCTCTTACATGCCATGTTGGCTATGTGCTGGCAATATTGTTTTCTTGAAGTCACGGCTTTGTTAATGAGCATTGCGTGTTCCAAAAGCATTTTCTCTTTCTTCCACAGGAATGACAGCACTCCTAATCTTTATTCTGGATCCTGTTGAAAAAGAGGTAACAGAGGAATTTTAAAAGGCTTCCCTAAACCTAAGACCCTGGAATTCTTTCTCTCCAGTTGATTTGTTCATTGTTCATGCATTAGCAAATCTATGGTAAATACTGTAATCAAATTCAAGGGGTTGCCTCTCCTTGAGTGCAAAGTCAACATAAACAGCCAAGATATTGAAAAAAGGAGAAAGACTTATTACTCAAAGTACAAAGAGAAAACTGGGGGTGATTTGCAATGCAAGACTCTGTAAAAGCTGGGTAATGGATGGAAGGTAGGGGATTTATTAGGAAGCCTATACAGGGACAACATGGGGGAGAGTACAGTCCTCCTTCCTAATATGTCCAGTTTGCACCAGTCTGTTTTAGTTGAAAATTAAGAAAAAGATTACTAAAAGTATTCTACTTTTAGTTATGTATATGTATGTTCTGTGTGTGAGAGTATACACATACGAGATCAGATGATCATGGAAGTCAAACAAGTATGCTATATCCCTTGCATCTGGAGTTTCTGGAGGTTGTGGGTTGCCCAACTTTCGTGCTGGGAACCAAAGTTCACTTTTGTGCAAAGGAAGTGCATAATTTTCATTTCCATATCATACCTTCAGCCCAGAAAAGGATCTATGCAAAGATGCCCATCTTGATTCCTCCCCTGAACTGACAACTAAAAAGTAATCTCTGATATTTTTAGGGTATTATTAAGTATTTTAAATTCTTAAGGAAATCTTGGTTTTGAAATTTAAAACATTTATTTATTTCTGTATTTAATTATTTATTTAAAACATTTATTTATTTATTTATTTATTTATTTATATAAATGTACACACGGGTATCAGTTTTTGTTGAAGAGCAAACAGTTTTCTTAACTGAGGAGGCATATTTTCAAGTCTGGTTGTTTTGGTTTGATTTGGTTGGTTTTGGTTTTGGTTTTGGTTTCGGGTTGTTTTTTGTTTTTGTTTTTGTTTTTGTTTTTGTTTTTGTTTTGTTGTGTGTGTGTGTGTTTTCAATCATATGCCTCTATGTGTATCTCTGTACAGGTATATGCATTTGAATACAAGTGTCCAAAAAGGCTAATCTCTAGAGCTGCAGTTAGAAGCAGTTCATGTAAGCAGTCTTCCATGGATTCTGAGAACTGATCCCAGGTCCTCTGAGGGAGTAGTTTGGTGCATGTTTTTAATTTCTGAGTCATTTCTCTAGACTCCAAACAGACTTTTTACATGTAAATATTAAACCTTAAAAGTAGAAACTGAAAAGGTGGCTCAATGGTTAAGAATGCTGCCTGTTTTTCTAGAGGATCCAAGTTCAGTTCCTAGAACTCACATGGCAATGCTCACAACCTCTTGTTACTCCACTTCCACGGGATCAGTGCCCTCTTCTGGCCTTCTGGCCTCTGTGGTTACTGAATGCATGTAGCATACACACAACAGCTCTCTCTCATATTAAAGGAGTCAGAAGAGTAGATTATAGTACAAACTTCTATTATCAAGGCCACAGTGATCCTATTTAAACTGCTTTTGTGCATAATTGTTGCAGAGAAAAGAAAACAAGCTTTCAATGATCACTACCATGGGAATAAGAATGCTACATTAATAGAGGTGCACACAGTTCCCCTTCCCGGGACCTGTCTGCGTCTCACCACTCGGCCACCTCATCCCTAAAGCATTTGGATGGTCAGACCACGGACAGTCTGAGGAGCCAAATTTCACATAATCTCCTTTTCTCTCTCAGCTTTCAAAGCACACAACTGCTGCTCTATTACCTTATAACATTCCTGGCTTTCACATATGATGCCTTTTCATTGGTAAACATCATTTTGTTCTGATTTAGTTTATTACATTTTATTTTCTTATTTTAGTTTGGTTTCTTGAGTCAGGCTGTCATGTAGCCAAAACTGTTTCAAACTCACTGTGTAAGGGATGAATTTTTGGTCATTCTTGAATCCATCTCCCCAGTGGTGAGTTTTCAGGAGTCTACTCTATGGCAGCATTTTGTAGTGCTAGAAACAGAAACCAAGGAAGAACCTTAATCTTAGGCTAGAGTTCCACCAAATGC
Source organism: Mus musculus (assembly GCF_000001635.26). Taxonomy (NCBI): domain Eukaryota; kingdom Metazoa; phylum Chordata; class Mammalia; order Rodentia; family Muridae; genus Mus; species Mus musculus. The sequence continues at coordinate 79,931,529 of NC_000072.6, read as the reverse complement.
CCATCAACCTTTGAAAATCTTTTTTAAAATATCAACTATCATTTTCTGTTTATGTCTACATTCATCATTGTTGATGACTGGTGATGTTGAGCTATATGCCCAGTTGATTTTCATTATATTTTATTTTGTATATAATTAATATCTCATTCATATTATTCTCAAATTGTAAGTAGTAATTTAATAGTCAAAAAAACCACCAGGGAAAGTGTCACTAATAACAAAAATGGCAAATAGAATATTGGACCCTATGGTAATTAACACAGCTTGTGCAAGAGAATAGAACTCTTTATTGGCAATGTTGTGAGATTGGAATCATTGATAGGCTTAGCTAACTCCAATGAAATGTTATATAGTATTACAACTAAAGCATTTGAGTGGACACAATTGTTTTTCTATTACTTGAATTTTTCCCACTTGGGATATAAGTACTTGAAAAGATAATTTATAAAGTCTTAGTTCAAATTCTTATCATATGTCAAACTTAGAAATATATTCAGATGCCAATATAAGTATGATGGTTGCTAAGTGTGATGCATATTTCTACTAGTTTAGACATGGTTGATTGAAGCCCAAGTATACTTTGCATTGTGTGCACTATGACGGATAACAAAAACCTTAAACACAAATCTTATTGTTAATTTCTTTAATAATCTTTGCACTAGGACTCAGAAAACTTCAGTTGAGTGAAGTAATAAGTAAAAGTTAGGCAATGTTATCCTCAGTGAATACTTACTCATCATAGATGCTGTGAATGATGTATAAATGCTTATATCTTTCCATGGTACTGAAGTTGTTATATGCATTGTATATAACATATATTTGTATATTATTTATAATTCATTTAATATATTAAATATTTGATAATTTTATTTAGACAAACAATATATATTTTATTATATTCATGCAGACTCTTCCCCTAACTCTTCCCAGATTTACCCTACACTCCCTTGTCAGCTTCATGTTCTCCTCTTTTAATTACTTGTCTATTCATAACTCTAATTTGTGCTCCCCATATACTCCTATGTGTGCATTCATCCACTGAAGCACAGTCAACCAAGCAGGAGCTATACCATTTAAGAAACCTGACTCACAAAATGTAGGCTGAGAAAGAGAATCAGGAGGTCAAATGACTGACAAGCTAGAGCTTTTGCAAGAGAAGGACAAGCACAAATGAACAAATGCAGAAGAAGAGACTCCGAATCCATCCACTGTTGATAAGACCAAAGCTGACTAATTTGTTCTGAGAACTGACTATGTCCCTGCCCCCTTGCTAAATATCCAAAGACTGTACTGGCCTGTGTCATTTACTTTTTCCTTCCTGACAAATATTCTAGAAGCTGATCAACGACCATATAGGCAGATCCAGACTGAGATATTTTAGGGGCTCAAGGGGAAAAAACTGTAAGTGTTTTAGTCTTTTTTAAGGTGTTAGTCTTTCTAATGTAGCTTTTTTCTCTTTGTACCTTTTTTGCTTTGGCACACACAGTATGTGGCTAGTACACTATTTACTGTGGAAAACTTCTGTGACAAGTATGTATGTATGTATATGTTCTTCCAACCACGTAGATGATGAATATCTGTTCACTTTGAGATCACAAGTTTAAATATATATATATATATATTGTTGTCCTTTAAGTAGACAAGATCTGTATTCTGTATGTGAAAGTGCTGTCATGTCATGTCATTATGGGTAACCTGGAAGATATTTCTCTAATATGCAGTGTTTTCTAAGAATGTCCTGTTCTGCATGATACTCTAAGTAATTACTAGAATAATTAGATAAGAAAAAGAAGGGCAATTTAAAAGGAAACGTAAAATTATCAGCAGTTGCTTCTGACAAGGTAAAAGGTATACGGTGCTGCTGACACGTAATGAAATAGCCTTTTAGGATTATGCTCAATTTCAAAGCTAAAGCCTGTCACAGTATGACAAAGAAATAAATTAAAACCAGACAATAAGGAACACTTAGACACAGAAGCATGGCTATTGGCAGAGTCTCCATTCTAGTATAGCTAGAAGAGCTAGCCGTGCCTTGCAATGGAAACCGTAGCAATGCATATGAGGAGAATGGCATAGGTGGCTGGGGTATAGGGACTTTCTGTTCAAAGATATGCAGCAGAATGTGGTGGAGGAACCCATTGGCCTGGAGAACCATATTTTGGCCAAGGAAGAAGGAAATGAATTGGATCTATAGTTAAAAAGTAAAGATTCCATTTAGGATATTTTTATGGTAAGATTTCAGTGGTTAGCTGTAATACAGTAGGTATTGACTACAGGTTACTCCTGCGCATTCAAATTGAGAACAGTCAAAATCAAAAGTTAACAGGAGAAAAAAAATATAGAATGGAGTTTAAAAAATTAAGGTGTAAATAAAGACTGAAAATGAACATGCATCTCTTAGTAGCTCATGTTTGCTAAAAATTTAAATGATATTATTTAGTGTGTTAGTTAATTAGTTGTTTAATAGTTATTGAGACAGGTTCTCACCTTGTACCTTTTAACCTTAAATGTTTGACCTCACTATGTTGACCAGAGTAGCCTCCAGCTCATGCATATCTGCCTTCCTCTGCCTCTCAATTGCTGAGATTAATGGCATGCACTACCATGTCCAAACTTATAATAACATTTAGATGATGCATTAAAAACATATTAACAGGCTTCACTAAATAGCTTAAAGTTATGCATGCTATTAATTTTATTATCTTTTATTTATAAACATGTTTAGTTATTATTCAAGAGTTTCATAGATGCATTATGAAACAGTCATCCCCTAAGTTGCTACTCAACCCCTTCGCGGTTCTCCTAGCCTAGAACATTTCCATCCTAAATCTGTATTCTCATTTTTACTTTTATTTTTATTTTTTAAGTGTACTGATTACTCTTTTCTTTTTATTAGATTTTTTTCTTTACATTTCAAGGGTTATCCCATTTCCTGGTTTCCCCTCCAAAAACTCCCTACCCTATTCTCCCCTTTCCCTGCTTCTATGAGGGTGTTCTCCCACCCACCCACCCACCTACCCACCTACCCACTCATGCTTGCCCATCCTGGTGTTCCCCTATACTGGGGCTTCTAGCTTTCAAAAGACCAAGGGGCCTCTTCTCTAACTGATGTCCAACAAGTCCATCCTCTGCTACTTATGCGACTTAGTACTGTCAATATGCTGATTATGGAGTGTGCATACACTGAAGCAGGGTCAACGTTCCAGAGCTATCCCACTAAAGAAAAGTGATTCTGTTCCCTGGCTGTCACCCATTTCATATTTGATTTCAAAACACAAAACTGCAAAAAAAAAACAAAGTCAGTGTACTGTACTCTGTTTCTACATAGATTATATCACAACGACTGTGTGTTGACCACCAAATCTGAAAAAAATTTACCCTTGATAGAAAATATCTGTCAATCTCAAGATGACACAGATAGATACTGAGATGGGAATCTTAAAGTTGAAACAAACAAACAAACAAACAAACAAATAATACCCTTAAGATGACACAATAATGGGGACTTAAGTTCGTAGATATTGCATTTCCGGTGAAAAGGCTAGGCTAATTCCATGACAGCCTTCAAATTGGCAGTTAAGGAGACTAGGTCTAAATCTATGTTTCCAAGAACTGAGCAATTCCAGGCAAGTTCAAGACTCAGAAGCTGACCTGCCACCTGGCCTGAGACAAGGTCAGTGGGTCAGCAGCAGTTTCAACACTTCCTCAGTCACTTCAGCAATAGTTTCCAGACTTCCCAAGCAAGTTTCTTGCCCCCAACACCCCAGTAATGGAATATCCATAGACCTGGACCCAACAGATAAACATAGAGGTCACCTACCCAGGAATTCCCTAATGTGATTTAAATCAGGCCTGCAAATTTACTTGTGGTCTATCTATCTTGGTAATGGGAGACCCCAGCATGCTGTACTTCTGTAGAATAAAACACTCTTTGTGTTCATATACTATTTGAGAGTCTGGGGTGTCATTCTTTGATGAATCATGGGCCCTTACACAGGTGTGACCTGGACTAGAATCCTTTGAAAAAATGCAGCTACATAGATGTTTATATATTTATAAATTGGCCTTACAAATAAAATTTAATACTTAAATTATCAGGATGTAAAGCTGGGCAAATTACCTATTTCCTAGAAATTAACAATGGTGTTATTATACAAATATTGCTTAACTTGGTTAGAAATATTATCAGAATTTGTTTTCTGGATTTTATTGAGTAGTCATTGTTCATTGGCTGACATGTGCTTTTCTACAACTACCTCTGCAATCCTATAATGTTTCTTTCTTGTAGACAGTTCTTTAGTTGCAAAATGCATTGTAGAGTATATAATCATTACCTAATGATATTGTGCCTTATTTTTCTATTTAAAAACACTAAAATTTATAAAAATCCAAACCATAGTCTCCATTCTCTCCCTTCCCAATGCTCCCCTCCTCCCCTCATCCCCTCATTCCCTCCTCCCCTCCGCCTCTCCTCCTCTCTTACAATCCCTTTCAAATACACTTTCCCCCAAGTTTCACTGTTCCTTTGTTTTCCTTTGGAAAAGAGCAGACCTACCAGTGAGAGATATCAACAGAACTCAAACTCCTCTGCATTTGAGATAATGCATAACAAGATGTAAGGATGAACAAGGCCAAGGAGTAGGAGAAAACAGGTCCCATGAGCAGGGAAAAGGATCAAAGACACCCCCACTCCTATTGTTATGAGTTTAATAAAATCCCCAAGCTAAGGAACCACAACACTTACACAGAAGGCCTGGTGCAGTACCAAAGCAGGCTTTGTGGTTGCCACTCCAGTCTCAGTGAGCCCCTATGAGTCCTGCTTAATTGATTCTGCAGGCTGTGTTCGCCTAGTGCCCTAGACCCCTCTGCTCCTATAACCAGAGTGTTCCCTCAGTTCTGCCTAATGTTTGGTTGTGGCTCTCTGTTTCTGCTCTCATCAATTGCTGGAGGAAGCCTGTCTGATGAGGATTGACCTATGTACTGATTCCCTGATTAGAGAAGAATATCACTAGGAATCATTTTATTGATTTTTGGATTGGTGTCAGACTTGTTTGTTTATACCATAGGTCTCTGAATCATACAGACACTAGGGATATCAACATGTCAGCTCCTCAAGAAACAAAATGAAAGAAAGAAAGAAAGAAAGAAAGAAAGAAAGAAAGAAAGAAAGAAAGAACAAGAGAAAGAAAGAGAGAAAGAAAGGAAGAAAAGAAAGAAAGAAAAGAAAAAAGAAAAGAAAAGAAAGGAAAGGAAAACAAAAGAAAAGAAAAGAAAAGAAAAGAAGAGAAGAGAAGAGAAGAGAAGAGAAAAGAAAAGAAAAGAAAAGAAAAGGAAAGAAAAAAAAGAAAAGAAAAGAAAAGATCTACCTCAATATCCACACTAGGGCATATATACAAAATATGCCTCATCATACCACAAGAACATTTGCTCAATTATGTTCATAGCAGCTTTATTCATTAGAGCCAGAAAGGGGGAACAACCTAGATGTCTCCAAACTAAAGAATGAATAAAAAAAATGGACCATTACCCATACAAAACAATGACATCATGAAGTTTGCTGTCAAATGTATAGAACTAGAGAAAACTATCCTTAGTGAGGCAATTCAAACCTAGAAAGGTGGCCTTCTTTTTCAAGCTCAATTTAAAAAGAAAATGTTATTTATTATGTCATGTGAGTATGTACATGTTTGAGATAATGCAGATATGCATTGCTGCAATGCATGTGTGGAGATCAGAGGACAACTTTTCAGAAGTTGGCTCCCTTCTTCCATGTTGGGTGGGATCTAGAGATGGAACTCAGACTGTGAGACTTGAACAGAAAACCCTTCTACTCTCTGAGATATCTACTGGACCTTAAAGTTTTGTTTTTAACACATTAAGCAAGATGCAGAGTAATAAACTTGACTACATCTCATATGCACATACTAATACATCTAGATTATGTTTAATAATTTAAGTGTGTGTGTCTGTGACTGCCTCTGTGTGTGTGTGTGTGTGTGTGTGTGTGTGTGTGTGTTCATATGAGTGGTCAGAAAAGTATATCAGATTTATTGGAGCTGGCACTATAGGTCATTGTGAACCATCTTATGTTGGTGGTTGGAAACAAATTTGGCTCCTCTGTTCATCTTTCCAGCCCTAGACATGTTATCATTTTAATCCTAAAAGTGGGAAGATATGTATTTCCTAGCAATGTAAAGACATAATCACAAGTCTTTAATAGTTACCATTCTCTCATTATTTAAGCTTCATTGAATAACTTCTGGATGTGAGAGAGAAAGTATTTGCATGTAGATCAAGAGATTATCTAGTCATATTCACAGGAATGAACATCTGAAGAGTTCAGGATAGATATGCATGTGTAAATTGGATTATAGGGACACAATTCTCCTGGAACTCTCACTTCTTGATGATATAGAAGTAGGGGTCAAAACAAATACACCTGAAGAAAATCCAGTCATTACTTGTAAATCAAAAGCACATTCTGCAAATGCTCTGGGTGTGGCAAACACCATGCATTTCTCAATAAGAAAAGAGACAGTTATATCAGGCTCCTGTCTCACTGGGCTTAGTCTTTTCAGCAATTTCTCTCTTTTGTCTCCTCCACACCCATTCAGTCAAGTTAAACTTCAGAATGCCACATTAGACTTCATTGCACAAGGTTCTACAGTTCTATAAATTCCTTTAGTTACAGAGATTTTCACAATTAAGGGTTGTTGCAATATGGGTAAAAATAGTGTGACAAAAAATGCTGCAGTTGTATGCTTTATTCTCTTTGAGTCTCCGTTGTTTGCTGACACCTTTGTCTTTTGAGGACAGGTAATGAGACCAGACTGGTGATGGGAAGTGGCAGGATGAAAACCATGGAGACAAACAGTTCATGAAACAAAATCCATGACATGAGCACCAGCTTGAGCAAGAAAGAGATCCATGAAGAAAGAATGTGAGTGAGGGATCTGCCCTAGTTAGAGACACTATGTGCACAAGGAATGAAGAATCCAAAGGGCTTTCGTGCTCATCAGAACAGGGGTATACGCTTAGCGCTCTTCTAAGCAGGGTATTATTTTAAATTGTGGAGGTGACTTATGTCTTTGATAGGAGTCAGAGACAATGTAAACATAAGGAAAGAAGAAGTGGAGAGATAAGGGAAGGGAAAGCAGGGATGGGGGAGGAGGGAGGTTGAGGCAAACAAGATGAGATGGAAAGGTGCAAGCTAGGGTTCATGTTGGGCCTCTTTTATCAAGAGTATTCATCAACTCTGAGAGGTCCTACAAGGTAAATTCCTGCCTGTGGCAGTTAATAGGCTGTTTTTTTTTTCTTCTCCTTTTTAAATTCTAGGTCCTTCAGAGTTGTGAGAACATTGCCGTTAGATGTAAGATAATTTTTCATCATCTTCTGTGATGTCAAATGCCTTTGAGCAATTTGCAACACTTTAAAAGTGTATTGACAGGTCAGCAAAAATGAAAGGGCATCTCTGTCACCTTGAGGAGTGGTGATCAAAAGCAAAGTGCCAACCAATTAGAACAGGATCAATGACTCTATTTCCTGCCTTCCCTGCCATAAACTCTGGAGAAAAAAAAAAGAATTAAGTTATTATTTTTCAAAGCTACCCCATCTTGATTGTGTCATAGCAAGGTGTTCATATACAAAAGTGATTTTAATAGTGTGACTTTAAACACACCACTGCTAAATCACACCAATGCAATTGTATGAAAGTCCCATTAATCACATTTGAAAGGTGTGGCAGCCTGACTTAAAGGCAGATTCAAAATAAAGCAAAGAAATTGGCATTGGTTGACTAAGAATGTTTGCCTGCTCTTACAAAACATATATATAAACAAAATTAGCGTGAGCTAAGAGTTTAAAACATTAAGTTCTCAGGCTGAAGTGATGGTTCAGTGTTTAAGAGCACTTAACTAACTAAGCCAAGTTTATATGCCTTCATATAGCTTTTACAAATTGATGTGAATTACCATCTAGAGACTGCCATATCTGGGGATACATCCCATAATCAGCCTCCAAATGCTGACACCACTATATACCCTAGCAAGATTTAGCTGAAAAGACCCTGATATAGCTGTCTCTTGTGAGACTATGCCGGGGCCTAGCAAACACAGAAGTGGATGCTCACAGTCAGCTATTGGATGGATCACAGGGCTCCCAATGGAGGAGCTAGAGAAAATACTCAAGGAGCTAAAGGGATCTGCAACACTATAGGTGGAACAACAATATGAACTAACCAGTACACCCCAGAGCTCATGTCTCTAGCTGCATATGTATCAGTGGAAAGAGAGGACCATTGGCTGTACAAACTTTATATGCCTCAGTACAGGGGACCGCCAGAGCCAAGAAGTGGGAGGGGGAGAGAAGAGTAGTGGGGGAGGGCATGGGGGACTTTTGGGATAGCACTGGAAGTGTAGAATCGACAAATGGGACCTCATAAAATTGCAAAGCTTCTGCAAGGCAAAAGACACCGTCAATAAGACAAAAAGACCACCAACAGATTGGGAAAGGATCTTTACCTATCCCAAATCGGATAAGGGACTAATATCCAATATATATAGGGAACTCAAGAAGGTGGACTCCAGAAAATCAAATAACCCCATTAAAAAATGGGGCTCAGAGCTGAACAAAGAATTCTTACCCGAGGACTACCGAATGACAGAGAAGCACCTGAAAAAATGTTCAACATCCTTAATCATCAGGGAAATGCAAATCAAAACAACCCTGAGATTCCACCTCACACCACTCAGAATGGCTAAGATCAAAAATTCAGGTGACAGCAGATGCTGGCGAGGATGTAGAGAAAGAGGAACACTCTTCCATTGTTGGTGGGATTGCAAGCTTGTACAACCACTCTGAAAATCAGTCTGGCGGTTCCTCAGAAAATTGGACACAGTACTACCAGAGGATCCCGCAATACCTCTCCTGGGCATATATCCAGAAGATGTCCCAACTAGTAAGAAGGACACATACTCCACTATGTTCACAGCAGCCTTATTTATAATAGCCAGAAGCTGGAAAGAACTCAGATGCCCCTCAACAGAGGAATGGATACAGAAAATGTGGTACATTTACACAATGGAGTACTACTCAGCAATTAAAAAGAATCAATTTATGGAATTCCTAGGCAAATGGATGGACCTGGAGGGCATCATCCTAAGTGAGATAACCCAATCACAAAGGAACTCACACAATATGTACACACTGATAAGTGGATATTAACCCAGAAACTTAGGATACCCAAGATATAAGATACAATTTGCTAAACTAATGAAACTCAAGAAGAACGAAGACCAAAGTGTGGACACTTTGCCCCTTCTTAGAATTGGGAACAAAACACCCATGGAAGGAGTTACAGAGACAAAGTTTGGAGCTGTGACAAAAGGATGGACCATCTAGTGATTGCCATATCCAGGGATCCATCCCATAATCAGCTTCCAAACGCTGACACCATTGCATACACTAGCAAGATTTTGCTGAAAGGACCCAGATATATAGCTGTCTCTTGTGAGACTATGCCAGGGCCTAGCAAACACAGAAGTGGATGCTCACAGTCAGCTATTGGATGGATCACAGGGTCCCCAATGGAGGAGCTAGAGAAAGTACCCAAGGAGCTAAAGGGAACTGAAACCCTATAGGTGGAACAACAATATGAACTAGCCAGTACCCTGGAGCTCTTGTCTCTAGCTGCATATGTATCAAAAGATGGCCTAGTTGGCCATCACTGGAAAGAGAGGCCCATTGGACTTGCAAATTTTATATGACCCAGGACAGGGGAAAGCCAGGGCCAAAAAGGGGAGCGGGTGGGTAGGAGAGTGGAGGGGTGGGTATGGGGGACTTTTGGGATAGCATTGGAAATGTAAATGAGGAAAATTTCTAATAAAAATTTAAAAAAAAGAGTAGACATTTGGGACTGGAGAGTAACACATTGGCTAAGAGTACTTGCTCTTAAAAAGGACCTAGATGTGATTCCCAGTGTCCTTGTAGCTGTTCACAACTATTTATAACTTTGGTTACTGAGAATCCAATGTCTTTTCTGGTCTTCACTGGCATGTATAGTAACACAGATACAGATATATACATAAATAAATGATAAAATTATTCTTTCCTATTGATTAATTTATTTATTCATTTTACATTTCTGCCAATATCCTCTTTTTATCTCCCTTTATATAGTCCCTCTCCCTCATACACCCTTCCCCTTCTTGTTTGAATGGGTGAATACCCTCTCTGACACATCAAGTCTCTGCATGGCTAGGTATCTCCTCTCCCACTGAAACCATACTAGGTAGCCTAGCTAGGTGAACAGCCCCTGCTCTAGTTGCTAGGGGACCCATATGAAGACCAAGCTGCATATCTGCTACATATGAGCTGAAAGGCCTAGTTCCAGCCCATGTATGCTCATAGATTGGAGGTTCAGTATCTGAGAGCCTTCAAGGGTCCAGGTAAGTTGACTATCTTCCTGTGGAAAACCTGTCCCCTTTTTGGGTCCCTCCGTTTTTTTGCCAACTCTTCAATGGAGTTCTTGAGCTCAACCCAATATTTGTTTTTGGGTCTCTGCATCTGTTTCAGTCATTTATTTGGTGGAACCTCTCAGAGACAGTCATGTCAGACTGTTATTTGCAAGCATAACAGTATCCTTAATAGTGTGAGGGATTTGTGCTTGCTCATGGGATGGGTCCGGACTTAGGCTGTTTATTAGTTGGTCATCCCCTCAGGCTCTGCTTCCTCTTTGTCCTGGCATTGTTTGTACTCCATTTTTAAATTGGGTGATTTGGTTTGTTGTTGCCTAATATCTTTAGTTTTCTCAAAATATATTTTGGATATGAGGCTCATGTTGGATATAGGGTTAGTGAAGATCTTTTTCCAATCTGTAGGCTGCTATTTTGTCCTCTTGACAGTGTCCTTAAATGTTAGTTGGCTGGAGATACAACTCAGCAGTTACAAGTACGGATTGCTCTTGAAGAGCATCTGGGTTCCATTCCAAGCTCCTAAATGGCAGCTCACAACTGTCTGTAACATTAATTTTAAAGGATCTGACATTTTCCTCTTGTCCTTGTGGGAATCGCATTTATGTAATATACAGACATACATACCCACACATACATAACACATATATACACAAAATAGAAATAGAAAAGCTAAAATTTAAGAGTTGAATCACCAGCTTTGGAGTCACATGTGATTGAATTGTGGAATTCCTTCAATTCATTCCATCCTGCCAATATTTTTATCTAATCTTTAAAATTTCCTATTTGATAAAGTTATTATACATTTGATTAAATATATAAAAATAAAGTAAACTTTAAAAACATCCATCCTCTAAATACACAACAACAAACTACCTGTTTGAACATGGCAATTCCTAGAAATCCTTCCCTGTCTACCTTGTGCATTTGAACTATGTCTTTCTTGTCATAGTACTTTATCTTTCTTCCATTGCATTTCTTCCTGTCACTATGGTAACATTTCTGAGCCATGTTTGTGGATCTGAGTGCCTATCATTTATTCTGGAGGCATCTTTTGCAACTTAAAATAGATTGTTTCAAACACTTTAAAGTCTTTTGGCAGTGATCTTTCTGACTTCTTTCAATGAATCTATAATTTCATACCTTACATTTTTTAGATCCAAGCAAGGTAATGTAAATGTGCACCCAGCCTGGTCCACAAATATGGGTGACTTAAGTTTGGATTTGATTCTCTTCATATGGGCGACAATGCTGCTGCATTTATTTGATATTTTCGATTAAGAGAAAGAAAGTAACTTGCATCAACCAGCTTTCTGATTTTGGAAAGTGGCTTATAAAACCAAGATCATTGCTTTTTAACACCTTGCTTTTGTTAACAGTTACAGGGTAGTACTCTATGGAGCTTTGTTTTGAGGACAACACATTTCATACAGCTCTATGTGTTTTAGTGTTGATAATTTTATTTATTTATTCAATAAAACCAATGATTTCTTTTCTCTAGAGACTGGGAAATCAGCCAAAGTTCTCTATAGGATGAGAATAAACTGAAGAGAGATTTATTGGGTTTGCTTATGGTTTGGGACATTCAACATTGGCCATCTTACAAGGGACAGGTGCACAATCTAGGAATTGCAAAATCCACAAGAATGGCTACTTCAGCAGTACCAATCTGGCACTGAAAGGTGAGGGCTCCTTGAGAGCTGTGAGTATTCAGTTCTTAGCATTTTAAAGAAAGAGGAAATAATATCAATCAAGGAATAAGAAGTGGCCATAGCAAGATAGATGAGTTTCCCAGAGTGAAGACAGGCAAACAAACAAACAAACAAACAAAAACAGTTTTCTTCTTCCATGTCCTTTTATCAGTGCTTATACCAGAAGGTACAATATACATTTAGGATGGATCTACCTGCTTCATTAATGTCATCAAGAAAGTCCCTCACTGGAATCCCAAGTATATGTCCTTTTAATTGATTCCAGACCCAGTCTAGTTGACAAACTATATGAGCCGTCACACCAGGAAAGGGATTTTGGCCGAATCTTAGGCTTGGAGAACAGTAGTCTTCACACCCAAGAGTAGCTGTGCATGAATGCCAGTGTATCTCTTTATCACAGGCTACAAGGACAGGGATCTGGTCAGTTTTTCTACACAATATGTTGAGATTTTTTTCTCTTCCCAGAATGTAAGTTGGAGTAATCTTCAAAGTTACCTGGTCTTCTACTCCTTTATGTATTGATTTCTCCTACACATAGCCTTAAATCAAATTGCATGGATATCTAGATAAACTAGGTATAAGCCTTACTTTTCCTTCTAATATAAATTTCTCTTGGGGTTGGGTAGATTGGTCACTGTGTTGTGTGATTTTCATGAGAACACAAGGACCTGAACTCCAATCCTCAAGCCCACATAGAGATGTATGCAGTAGCATAATCCCAGATCCCAGATGATAAGAGATGAGAAGCAAGATGGGAATTCCAGGGAGTACATGGGCTAGCTAGCCTGAAGTTCATATAAGCAAACAGTGAAGAATCCCTGATTCAGTCAAGGTGGAAGGTGAAGTCCCATACTTAAGATTGTCCTCTGACCTCCATATGTTCACTGTAGCACTTCTCTGTCTTCAACACAGACAGATCGCATTCCTATATGCAATCCATACATATAATCCCTCTTTTTGCATGACTTGTTCTTTCACAATTTTATACCTTCAGGCAATAATATGTATCAAAGGATGATTAGCAAGAATTTCATGTGATGGGTAGATAGATGACTGCTAAATAATTTCTTCCAATTTATTACATTTCTTCTTGATGGGGCAAAATCCTTGACAAAATTAACTAAACAAGGAAGTGAAATGTTCACTCCCAGAAAGACAGGGAAGTCACAGCAGTATCTAAAGTCAGTTTCACTGCATCTGAAGTCAGGAAGCAGAGGAAGATAAATCCTGGCATTTATCTCCCTTTTCCTTTGTACTCAACCTAAGACTATAGTCAATTAAAAGGTACTGTCCACATTCTAGGTGGTTCTTCTATCATGGATAGGTCCTTTTGAAAACAAGCTCCTAGACACACCCAGAGGTTTGTTTCTATGGTGATTCAAAACCCCTCAACTTGTTCATGAAGAATGACAATCACAGTACAATCTATTCAACTTTGCAAAGCAATAATATATTAGCATTTAAATAAAACCTAAAATTTTGACTTGTAGTTCAGTTATTAGCTACAAGAAGCAATATGATAATGGAGGCTACTTTTAACATTCTTTACTGATACATGTGTAGGGTCAATGAAGCACGGTATCTTCATTTTTACATTTAAAAGGTATAGTCTTTTCATTAGGACTTGTTATGAAGAGAGAGTATAGCTCCACACATTGATCGTTTTTGCATCTACTGTCTTCAAGGATGTTAGACGTTTATGTTGAGTGTACTGAGTACAGTATTGCTTTAATCATATATTACTTGATTGTATATTGAAATGTCCAATGTTGTGAATATAGTGAGCTGAATGAAAACATTAGGAAAAGCAATTTCATTTGCTTCTTTTACTATTTTATTGTAGCAACTGGAAAAGTTAGTCTAAGTATTTGTCTAGCGTGTGTTGTTTTATATATATTCACATAAAACGGAAATGTCTGTAACGCACATGTCTCAATTGACTAGTGTCACTGAGTGACGATACATTATTAAAAACACCAGAAAAAAATGTGCATCCAATCTGTAGTCTTTAGATATCTTTATTCACCTTGCATTCTTTCATTCTCTGACATGTTTGTCCGAGAGGGAAGAGTCATAGCCACTCTTATTGAATGATTGGTGTTCTTTTAATTTGCTCATGGTTTGCCTTGCGATCATTTGATCTGAACATCAGTGGGCTTTCTACACACATACACACACACACACACACAAACACAAACACACTCACACAAAAAAAACCATTTACACAGGCATGCAAACAATATTTGAAAAGAAAATCTATTCTAGTAAAAGTATATATGTATTTTATGGAAGAATATTCTCAGGCACCTGGTTGAAACATTTCCCTTCTGATAATTAAAGTTATGTAATAAAGATGAAATGTGTGCAGATTTTGTAAGACGTAGGCTCACCTTCATAAAAATTGCTTGCTTATTACCTTATAAATATTCTCTATGTATCACAGTAGCCTTAGTTTAAGGAAGGCAACTTCTTTTAGCAATATTAAGATATTGACTCTAGAATCAGCCAGGGAATGAAAAATGAAGTTATGCATATTTAAACTACTCAGCGAGGATTTGGGGCTGCCTCTGAGAATAGGAGGAAAATTAATAACTCCACACCCTCTTTTACAAGGGTATTTATGAGGACAAAATTGCATCGCAGCATATGGAAAGGCATTTAGAAAGTATAATAGGTTATAAAATATAAATACTTTTATGATTGTATTTTCAATTCATAATTACATTATTTAAACTTCAGACAAATATACATTTGATGATTTTGGAGTTTAATATTTCCTTAAATCTCTGAGGGCTAGATTCTTTATTTTCCAAATAAAACAAAAATTCTACTCTTCCATCAATAATAGAATTTATATTTTCCTGTGTTTTTTAACTTTCAAGAAATCTATATTATCTTGAAGAGTATTTAGCCCTGACCATCTTTTTTCTTAGCAAACTGTGTTATGGGACTGTTCTGTCATTCATATAAGAAAATATAATTAATACAGAAAACATAGTTTGTTTCATAGTTAGGTAGAAGGAATCAGAAAAGAGGACCATGCAGATCAGACTGGCACATCTTTCCCATGTTGGTAAGCATGTACTTCTCTGTAATACATAATGATATACTTGGCAAGAAGTTTACCTGATTGTATAAAAATCACTGTGCATCACAAAGTAAATGAAGTGATACGATAAATGATTATACCTTAGGCCTTATTGTTTTTACATATCTCAGTACACAGAACATCCACAAAAACTTAAGTGCTTTCTTAGACAATGATACTTGTGCAGAATGATGAGCAAACACTGGTTTTTATGCAGAAATGAAGGAAAAGAACACATCAAATAACCAACTTAACCGCATTTCTTAAACCAGCAGAAGAGAAGACGGGTGGAGAAGAGAAGAGGGGACGGGTGAGGGATAGAAAAAGTGCAAGGGAGGCATGTGGGTAAATTAGGCTCAGGGAGGGAGAACACTCAACAAAAAAATGAATTGACCTCTCATCTAAGCTGGAAAATTGAACAGTTTTGAGTGTGTCTTTTCAAGTGAAAGACGGGTATTTCTAGATCAATACTCTTCTTGTTGGCCCTTGAACAGAGCGCGCAAATGGTAGAGTATTTGTGCCATGGAGATTTATTAGCAACCAGCACGCAATTGAAACCGGAGAGAAAATCCAGGGTTAGAGATTTCAGAAAGAAATGCTGTATGCATTTGCAACATTAACATTTGGCCTATTCTTGTATTCTCTGATACCATTTTTTTTCTCCTATGGCTACCAAATGAATTAAAAAACAAGTTATTACTTTGTGATGGTAATTCGTCTTTGGTGTGTGGATTTGGAAAATCCCAGGCAACTTAGACATGAAAGTGAACACCTGCAATCTCAACACTTGGGAGGATAGAAGCAGGGCAATTTTAAGTTCAAAGCTAACCTCATGTACAAAATTAATTCCATGCCAGCCACTGTTACATGGCTAGACCCTGTCTCAAAACAAGCAAACAAACAACAAACAAACAAAAATACTACCCAAAGAATACCAAAAGAATTAGGATTGATTACTTGACTTAATGCCCCACATGGCTACCATACATTTTTGTCTGCATATGTGTTATATATGTGTACTTTTCTAACATTATTTTACAAATGTTCAGCAAAGTTTCAATATTACTAAAGTCTTTTGTAGTAGACTCTGGCTGATTCATATAGTCTAATAAACTAGTCTAGCTAGATAATCTGGTGAGTAGTGTATCCAGGTTGTGGTCAGTGACAATAATTCTGTAAGTTTTCATAACTTCTGTACTTCTGAAGAGTTTCTATTCCATCACACATGACAAGCAGTTACACTTGTCAATGCCATGATCTCATTTCTTCTGCTCAAATCAGGTTTTATTTTTGGCAGAAATACTAAGTTGCTGCACAGCTCTTCCCTTCACATTGTCTTGGTATTTTGTATTTTTAAGGTTAGAGCTCTCTTCCTCTTTCTTTTCCTCTTTGTAAAACTTCTAATGAGATACCCCTGTGAGATAGCATGAGAAATGGTGATGGGCTGGGGATGAATCTTACTTGTACATTCAGGTTTGCCTTTGAGGCTATGCAATTTAGACTAATTATTGTACAAGCTATTATTTTATTGTAGTTGTTTTTAGTAAGGATTTAGGTAAAAGTTCTGATACCTCTATTGAAATCAGTGCTATGACATAGCAATCTATCTCTACCTCTATCTCTAATTCTATATCTATCTATCTATCTATCTATCTATCTATCTATCTATCTATCTATCTATCTATCTCTCCATCTATCTATCTATTAGACAGAATATCTAGGTCTAATTGAGTAGAAAAATCTAAGAGATACCTAGTGTTGTTGTTGCTTCTTTGTTGTTGTTTTTGAACCAGGCCTGCTACATTTATGAGAGAAAGGCTTAAGAATTGGTATTTGGCAGAATCAATTAGCTCCCCGTACACATTTGCTGGTGCCTGCAGAGATCACAGGGGGTGTTAGATACCCTGCAACTGGAGTTACAAATGGTTGTGAGCCACTGGACACAGTTGCTAGAAATATAACTCGGGTTCTCTGTAAGACTATCTAGTGCTCTTAACCACTAGGCCCACCTCTGCAGTCGTCCTGCTGTTAAAGGTTCTTAACACATATTGTGTTATTTGTACAATGCAGTTCTCCAGTTCTGCTCTTCTCTGCCTTCCTCATACATCTAAACATGTTATCTATGAGAGCAGTGGCTTCCACTACTTTTATTTATTTATTTTATTTATGGCTGTATTTCTACACTTGGGAAATTGTGTACTATATAACGAAGAGTCGATAAATATTGTTGCATACATGCAGGCATGAATCTTCATTTACATAAGCCTAAGAAAGTGCTCTGTGGCAGATGGTTTAATTATCCAGAAATGTTCATCACATCTTTACTCAAAGTCCAGCTTGTGTTCTAGCAGCTTCAACATACTTGATAGGTTTTTAAAAAGTCATCATCTCAGGTCCTACCCTAGACCTCAGGGAATATAATCTGTTTTCATCAAGTCCCAAGAGATTCAAATTTCACATAACTCTGTGAGATGCCTGGTCTATTTACTTGTCATAACTTCACCTATGCCTTAAATTAATTAAGGCAAATATGTCCAATGCATCACATTCATTGAAAATGCAAAAGCCTCTCATTGTCACATTCCCCAAAGTTATAACCAACTAACTGTTGATGACACATGAATGCCAAAGACCTAGATAAAATAAAGCTATTTTATTCTTTTTTCTTGAAACAAAACATTTGTGTAAATGCAGTTAAAGCTATTAGAATTAAATTAATTAACAAAAGTTCATGGGTACTAAATAAGTTATTTACTCTAAATTAAGGCTTTTATAAAATAATAATTCAAGCCAAGAAGGAAGAAAAGAAAAAGGAATCATGCAAGAATACAAAATTATAATACTTGTTAATTTAATAGGGGTGGAAAATGGTTTAAGCCCTTGATATACTTGTTATCATAGTCATAATTTAAATAGACAATACAATATAAACATAAATGGAATATATATATTTGGACATGTATGTGTTTATATGTCTACATTATTATATGTATGCACCTGTGTTTGGGGATCAGGGTGCTAACATATGTGTATACTTGAAGAAATGGGAGGTTTATTTTGGTGGTCATCTTCAAATACTTTCCACATTTTCTGTATGTGAGAGAGATGGGTCTCTTGATGAATTTGTAGTTCTCCAATTGGTTAGCAAACACCAGGATACTCCCAACTTTCCATTTCTAGATATAGAAATACAGGTATGTGCCACCATGTGAGCTCTTACGTGGGTGTTAGGAATCCAAGCACAGATAATTGTTGCTAATAAAGAGAATCCAACTGAAAGAACAATTTACAACTAGTTATTGCAAAAATGTAGAATGACACACAGCAACATATACACATACATACACATGTTCACATATATACCTATACATGTATATGTATAGGTATATTCATATGCATATGCACACATATATCACACACACATACACACAAACACACACATACACACACACACACACACACACACACACACACACACACATACACACTCATATATGTATGTATGAGAGAGAGGTCAGACCCAGGCTTCTAAACACAGACTCACTGACAATGTAGCTGGAGAATAATGACTTAAGTCAAAGATGGCACAGAAGTGATGAAGTAATCCCTTTTTGCTTCTACCTTTCTACTTTCCTCTTAGTCCTAAAATTAGATAGCAATAGATTTCTCTTTGAGTTACTAGCTACTAGCCACTGAATTTCCAGTGTGCCATCTTCCTATGGCCATGTGCCTGATCTGAGCCCCACCAGGTAGATGTGAGCAGAGTATTCATAAATCTAGAAGTGACATCATTCACATGAAAAGATAGCCCTTGCAACTCTTCACAGGTTTCATAATTAACTCAACAAAAGGAAGTGAACCCATACTATTGGATTCCTAGATTTTGATGCTAGTGTAATATTGAAAAACAGTCAGCAGCCCCTGGATCCTTACATTTGGATGCAGCTTCCAAAAAACATGAAAGTTTCATGTAATTGTCGCTGCTGTTTTAGTCTTTGTTGGTAAATTTGATCATGACCTTCTTATTATGCCAGTAGCGGTCTACTAAGCCAGAAGGAAAAGACAGATAGTAACAAATGGCAGCTTAAACCCCTGCTGATATACATGCACTAGAATGCAGAGTTTAAGCAGGAGAATATATCTTAGTGCTTAAATGTGTATGGAGAAGTTTAATAATTATTGACCTCAACAACTCATTGAATTTGGAATATACATTCTTGCATGCTATATTTCTCATTTTGTTGCTGCTGTGTAATTGAGGAAATCAGTAGAGAAAGGTGAAGATTCCCACATAAGGAAGAAACAGTTCAGGAAACTCAATGACCATGGATAACCAAAATTTGTTCCATGTTTGGAGAATGGTGAAATGGGATATCATTTGCTTGAAGATATGATGTCATAAAATAAATCAAGAGTTCATAAAAAACCTAGAAAGATACTACAGTAAATCACACACTCAATATTTTTAGTTAAAAATATTTGAGAGATAGGGAAATAGCTCAGCTGGTAATGTGATATCCATGTGAATGTTAGAACATGTGTTTGATAAGAAAGGGCTACATAAAAGAGATGGGACAAAAGTGCATGTTTGGGATCTCAGCTCTGGGGAGGTGGAAGTGGGAGGATCCCAGGGCCTTCTATCTATTCAGTTAGAAATAATTGGTAAGTTCAGGTCCTAGTAAAAGCCTGTTTTATAAAATAGGGTGGGCAGCATTTGAGGAATGACCCTTGCAGACAACAACCCACTCCCTCATGTATTTGCTTACACAAGCAAGTGTACCCTAACACATACATGAGCTTGGCAAAGGAGTTTGGCCATTCATGTCTACAGCCTGCTGGAACCCTGCATACTTATATTATCTACAAATTGGTCTCTTGGACTCAGCTTGGCTAGTGTGGAAATCTGTAGGGTTTTTGCTACTGTAAATTTCAATAGGAAGCAGATGAGGGTAAGGGTAAGTGATGAAAGTGTAAGCTGACCCACCTCTCTCTGGCTCATTGAAGCAGAGTCCCTACCTGATACCTGCAAGGGAACTTCAGTAAGCTTTCAGGCAGGGCAATAGAAGCCACAATCTAGGTCTGTAGAGTTGAAGTCACATGTGAGACCAGGACTATGGTCATGAGAGACTTTTCACACTGTTAAGAGACTCCTTTCCCGTATCACTAGAAACAAGCATACTGAGATGCTGGTATGGAATCTGGGTGGGCATCACAGTCTGGACTGATAAGCACTTTTGGAACTTGATATTTTGTGTATCATAGCTGACTCTCACAAAATGAGACATCTACAAAGCTGCTGAACAATTTTGCTTTCTTTGAGACAAATCTTTGAGAGTAGGTGTGATGCTTTTGATTAGCACATGTCAACTATGTGTTCCATTATGTTGTAACACATATAATACAATATATTTACACACACACATATTATAAACACATATATACATATATATATATATATATATATATATATATATATATATATATATATATGTATATATATAATGAAATGTATTTTGATCATGTTCATCACATTACCCTTTCTTTTTCTTTAACCTGCTTCCCAGGTTTATTGGAAAGAAATTGACAAATACTGAATGTATTCCACAAGCATACTGTGGATTTAATGTACATACACACTGTGGAGGTGTTACCGCCGCTAAATTAGCATATTCATCATGACACATAGTCACCTCTTTCTGTGTGTAAGAATGACTTAAGGAATTCAAATGAATAATACAGTATTACTAATTATGGATTGGCCTCATCAAAACTTGAAGTCTTCATGACAGTTTTTCTTTTTATACACAGATTATATTTGCTTTATAAGGAATTTTCTTCTAAGCTTTAATTGTGTAGAGCTAAAGTTCTGGACATGGTATTGTCTCTTGGATTGTGTCTATCTGAAAGAGTTGCCCACTAGACAAAATTGACAAAGTTTATTTTACTTACACTTTATTTTGTGTGTGTGTGTATCCTCATCAGTCAATCTGTATATAAAATCTTATGAAATAAATGTCAATTAAAAGAGCAAAAATGATATATTTTTTTTTACCCTGAGTCAAGTTATGATAAGTAGAATTAAAGTTTCCATTTTGGATAAGAATTTTTCCCTCATTAATTAATTAATCCATTCATTCACTTTACTGTCTGATCATAACCCTTCTCCCACCTCTCCTCACAGTCCCACGTTTACACCCTCTACCACTTTTCCTTATCCCTTTTTTTCTCAGAGAAGGGATGCAGCCTTGGGTACCAACACACCCCAGTACATCTAGTCACAGCAGAACTACATGCATCTCCTCCCAAGGAAGTGCAGTTATGGAAACGGGATCTAAAAGCAAGCAACAGAATCAGAGACAGTCCCCTCTCTAATTGGTAGGGGACCCATATGAAGTACAAGCTACATATGTGTTATATCGGTGTAGGGGACTTACTTCCAGCTCATGCCTGGTCTTTGGTTGATTGTTCATGTGGGCCCATATTAGTTTACTCTGTACATCTTTCATTTCATCTTGCCCTTCATTATTTCAATTTCCTCTATCATTTCCCCCATTCTTCCACAAGAGTCTCCAAGTTCTGTCTAGAGTTTTAATTGGCTGTTGGATGAAGCCTCTCAGAACACTGTTATGATAGGCTCCTGTTTCCAAACAAAACAGTGTATCATTAACACTGTCAGGGACTGGCTTTCTCCATGGAGTCAGTTTTTAGTTGGTCCAGTCATTTAGGTGGCCATTCCTTCTATCTATGTTCCATCTTTATCTACATTCTTCTTAAAGATATGGATGGATTTTGGGTCGAAGGTTTTGTTGCTGGGTGGTGTCTCCCTCCCTCCATTAGAAGTCCACCTGACTACCACTGGTTGCCCCAACAGGCTCCATATCCTCAGCTGGTATAAGTCCCCTAGGGTGACACCCATAGACTCCTGGAAGCTTTCCAGGTCCCAGAGATATCCCATACACACAATGATTTTCAATTCTTTACTAGCCTTTCCCTCTTCCCACTCCTGCTCCTGATCCATACCTCTCTTCCCTTCACTACCCATGTCTCATCCAGTTCCACCTCCCCCCCCCCCCCCCCGCTCTACTTAAGATATCTACTTTATTTCCCCTTCTGCATGAAATTCAAGCACCTTCCCCTGGGCTGTCCTTGTTACTTAGCATCTTTGGGTCTGTGGATTGTAGTGTGTGCTATCCTGTAGTTTATGAAAAATGGCAACTTATAAATGAGTACATATCATACATCTTTTTCTGTGTCTAGGTTACTTCACGCAGGATGGTCTTTCCTAGTTCCAAACATTTGTCTAAAATTCCTGATGTCTTTGCTTTTAATAGCCAAGTAGTATTCACCTGTGTAAATAAACTGCATTATCTTTATCCACTCTTTGTCTTAGGGACATCTAGGCTGTTTCCAGTTTCTGACTGTTATGGGTAAAGTTGCTATGAACATAGTTGAGTAAGTGTCTTTGTGGTATGGTAGAAAATTTTTGGGTATATTTTCATGAGTGGTATAGCTAACTATAGAGGTGAAACTATTCCCAGTTTTCTGAGGAATTACCAGATTGATTTCCACAGCACTTGTTCAAGTTTGAACTCCCATCAGCAGTGAGTGAGTGTTCCCCCTTGCTTCTCATCCTGGACAGCATATGCTGCCATTTGATTTTTGATGTTAGCCATTCTGATAAGTATAAGATGGAATCTCAGAGTTGTTTTGATTTGTATGTCTCTGATGACTGATTATTTTGAACATTTCCTTAATTGCTTCTTGACCTTCAGAAATCCCTCTGTTGAAAATTCTTGGTTTACTCTGTAACACATTTTAATTGGCTCATCTGGTTTCTTGGTGTTTAATTTTTTGAGTTCTTTATATATTTTGTATATTATCTCTGTCAAATGTAGAGTTGCTGAAGATCTTTTCCTATTCTGTAGGCTGCCATTTTGTCCTATTGTTGGTTTTCTTTGCCTTACAGAAGCTTTTTAGTTTCAGGAGGTTCCACTTATTCATTGTTGATCTTAGTAATGAGCTATGGATGTTCTGCTCAGGAAGTTGTCTGCGATGCCAATGCATTCAAGGCTATTCACTACTTTCTCATCTATTAGATTTAGTGCATCGAGTTTTATAGTGAGGTCTTTGATCTACATGGGCTGGAGTTTGGAAAAGAGCGATAAACATAAATCTACTTGCATTCTTCTACTTACAGACATCCAGTTATACCAGCACCATTTGTTGAAGGTGCTTTCATTTTATCCATTGTATTTCCATTCCTTTTGTCAAAAATCAGTGTCAGTAGGTGTGTGGGCTTATTTCTGGGTCTTCAGTTAGATTACAGAGATCAACTTGTCTGTTTTTATGCCAGCACCAGGCAGTTTTTATTATAATTGATCTGTAGTTTAGCTATGAATCAGGGATGATGAGATCTCCAGAAGTTCTTCTATTGTACAGGATTATTTTTTAGCTCTACTGGGCTTATTATTTTTCCATATGAAGTTGAGAATTGCTCTTTCAAGGTCTGTGAAGAATTGTTTAGGAATTTTGATGGGGAATTGCATTAAATCTACAGATTGCTTTTGGTAAGACAGCCATTTTTACTATGTTAACTCTACTGATCCATGAGCATGGAAGGTCTTTCCATCTTCTGATATCTTCTACAATTAGACTTGAAGTTCTTGTCATACAGGTCTTTTACTTTCCTTGCTAGATTTATAGCAAGATATTTTACAATATTTATAACTATTGTGAAGGGTGTTATTACCCTAATTTCTTTCTCAGGCTGTTTATTACAATTATCATGCTTATCATTTGTATAAAGGAAGCCTACTGATGTTTTTGGTTTGTTTTTTAGTTTTGTACAGTTACTTTATCAAAGATGATTATCAACTGTAGGAATTCCACCCTGACCTGTCTTTCAGACCATCAAGTTCATCCTACTATTTCCTCCTGCTGTGCAAAGTCTTAGGGAGTGACTCTGAGTTATTTCCTTCATAGTCTCTCTTTGTTGTCCTGGATGAGTAGGGACTCACAAAGATCAGTCAGCTTCTGCCTCCCAAGCCCTAAATTCAAGGCACTGACCTGCATTCTCAGCTAACTGTCCTCCATGTTAAATATGCCTTGGCAAATCTGTTATTTAAAAGTACATGTGTTTATTTCTACAAAACAAGATGCTTATTGAGAAGTTTCACATTTTCTCCAGCAAATAATGATTTTTTATGTTAAGCACTCATATTTATGTATACTTAATATAATTATTAAAATTCAGAGAAAGTACAAAAATATTCACGTGTTATACCCACAAAGATAATTATTTCACACAAGTTTTAGAAATTATTGTTTGGAATTGAAAGAAGGGAGGCACAACCATAGAGATACACAGTGAGAGAGAAGAACTTGAGAAATATTGCATTTGACATTATCCCAAGATGCTTTGACTTTTATTAGGAATCAACAATGCCCCAAAATTCCTCCATTTGCAAAAGGAAACAGGGCCAGTAGAAAGAATGGAAACAGGTAACCTTGGGAGTTAGGAGGTTGGGGAGACTCTCCAGAATGCCCCAGAGACCTGAGAGGAGAGAGACTCTCAAGAATCAAAGAGAGGGACCTTAGACAAAATGCCTGAAAGTAGGGATAGGGAAGTATAGAGCCTACCTCAAGCAGAAAGACAGGGCATCACTTGAGGGAGGGGGTTACCATTCCACAGTCAAAACTTTGACCCATAATTGTTCCTTTCTGAAAGAACTGTGGGGATGGAAATGGAGAAGAGCCTGAGCAAAAGAAGGTCAAGAGACAGGCCCAAAGTGAGATCCAGCTCAAGGGGATGCCCCAAGGCCAGACACTGTTTCTGAGGCTATGGAGTGCTCACAAGAAGGAACCTATCATGACTTCCCTCTGAAAGACCCAACAAGTTGTTGCAAGAGTCAGATACAGATATTTGCACCCATGCAATGGACAGAAGCTGCTGACCCCTGTGGTTGAACTGGGAAAAGCTGGAAGAAACTGAGATGGAGGGTGACCCTATAGAAGGACCAGCAGTCCCAACTAACCTGTACTCTGAAGATCTCTCAGATACTGGACAACCAATCAGGCAGTATACATCAGCTGATATGAGGGAACCAACACAGAGGACTGCCAGATCTTGGTTCAATCGGTGAAGATGTGTTGGGAGCCGCGCCCACATTCGCCGTTACAAGATGGCGCTGACAGCTGTGTTCTAAGTGGTAAACAAATAATCTGCGCATGTGCCGAGGGTGGTTCTTCACTCCATGTGCTCTGCCTTCCCCGTGACGTCAACTCGGCCGATGGGCTGCAGCCAATCAGGGAGTGACACGTCCTAGGCGAAGGATAATTCTCCTTAATAGGGACGGGGTTTCGTTTTCTCTCTCTCTTGCTTCTTGCACTCCTGCTCCTGAAGATGTAAGCAATAAAGCTTTGCCGCAGAAGATTCTGGTCTGTGGTGTTCTTCCTGGCCGGGCGTGAGAACGCGTCTATTAACAATTGGTGCCGAATTCCGGGACGAGAAAAAACTCGGGACTGGCGCAAGGAAGATCCCTCATTCCAGAACCAGAACTGCGGGTCGCGGTAATAAAGGTTCCCGTAAAGCAGACTGTTAAGAAGGATTCAACTGTATGAATTCAGAACTTTTCAGCTGGGGAACGAGAGTACCAGTGAGTACAGCTTTACGAGGTAAGTCTGATCTTGAACTTTCTAAGGAAATTCAAGACAGTCTATCAGAAGTAAAGTGGAAAATGTTTGGCCTTGAATTTTTTCTAATGTTAGGAGCCCTTTTGTTCCTTTTCACATGTTATCAAGTGGTTAAGGCAGGGCGGATTCTGGATGAAATTCAGGACAAGCTATCAGAAGTAAAGCGGGGAGAGAGAGTAGGAGCAAAGAGAAAATATGGTACACAAAATAAGTATACAGGCCTTTCCAAGGGTCTTGAACCCGAGGAAAAGTTAAGGTTAGGTAAGAATACCTGGAGAGAGATTAGAAGAAAAAGAGGAAAAAGGGAAAAGAAGAAAGATCAATTAGCGGAGGTCTCTAGGAAAAGGAGCCTGTGCTCATCGCTGGATGGGCTCGGGGAGCCAGCTCTTAGTAGCTCTGAAGCAGATGAAGAATTCTCCTCTGAAGAAACAGACTGGGAGGAAGAAGCAGCTCATTATGAGAAAAAAGGGTACCAGCCAGGTAAAGTGCTAGCTAATCAGTTAAGGAAGCCAAAAGCGGCTGGCGAAGGCCAGTTTGCTGATTGGCCTCAGGGCAGTCGGCTTCAAGGTCCGCCCTATGCGGAGTCCCCGCCCTGCGTAGTGCGTCAGCCCTGCGCAGAGAGGCAGTGCGCAGACTCATTCATTCCCAGAGAGGAACAAAGGAAAATACAACAGGCATTTCCGGTCTTTGAAGGAGCCGAGGGTGGGCGTGTCCACGCTCCGGTAGAATACTTACAAATTAAAGAAATTGCCGAGTCGGTCCGTAAATACGGAACCAATGCTAATTTTACCTTGGTGCAGTTAGACAGGCTTGCCGGCATGGCACTAACTCCTGCCGACTGGCAAACGGTTGTAAAAGCCGCTCTCCCTAGTATGGGCAAATATATGGAATGGAGAGCGCTTTGGCACGAAGCTGCACAAGCGCAGGCCCGAGCAAACGCAGCTGCTTTGACTCCAGAGCAGAGAGATTGGACTTTTGACTTGTTAACGGGTCAGGGAGCTTATTCTGCTGATCAGACAAACTACCATTGGGGAGCTTATGCCCAGATTTCTTCCACGGCTATTAGGGCCTGGAAGGCGCTCTCTCGAGCAGGTGAAACCACTGGGCAGTTAACAAAGATAATCCAGGGACCTCAGGAATCCTTCTCAGATTTTGTGGTCAGAATGACAGAGGCAGCAGAGCGTATTTTTGGAGAGTCAGAGCAAGCTGCGCCTCTGATAGAACAGCTAATCTATGAGCAAGCCACAAAGGAGTGCCGAGCGGCCATAGCCCCAAGAAAGAACAAAGGCTTACAAGACTGGCTCAGGGTCTGTCGAGAGCTTGGGGGACCTCTCACCAATGCAGGCTTAGCGGCCGCCATCCTCCAATCTCAGAACCGCTCCATGAGCAGAAATGATCAGAGGACATGTTTTAATTGCGGAAAGCCTGGGCATTTTAAGAAAGATTGCAGAGCTCCAGATAAACAGGGAGGGACTCTCACTCTTTGCTCTAAGTGTGGCAAGGGTTATCATAGAGCTGACCAGTGTCGCTCTGTGAGGGATATAAAGGGCAGAGTCCTTCCCCCACCTGATAGTCAATCAACTGATGTGCCAAAAAACGGGTCATCGGGCCCTCGGTCCCAGGGCCCTCAAAGATATGGGAACCGGTTTGTCAGGACCCAGGAAGCAGTCAGAGAGGCGACCCAGGAAGACCCACAAGGGTGGACCTGCGTGCCGCCTCCGACTTCCTATTAATGCCTCAAATGAGTATTCAGCCGGTGCCGGTGGAGCCTATACCATCCTTGCCCCCGGGAACCATGGGCCTTATTCTCGGCCGGGGTTCACTCACCTTACAGGGCTTAGTAGTCCACCCTGGAGTTATGGATTGTCAACATTCCCCTGAAATACAGGTCCTGTGCTCAAGCCCTAAGGGCGTTTTTTCTATTAGTAAAGGAGATAGGATAGCTCAGCTGCTGCTCCTCCCTGATAATACCAGGGAAAAATTTGCAGGACCTGAGATAAAGAAAATGGGCTCCTCAGGAAATGATTCTGCCTATTTGGTTGTATCTTTAAATGATAGACCTAAGCTCCGCCTTAAGATCAACGGAAAAGAGTTTGAAGGCATCCTTGATACCGGAGCAGATAAAAGTATAATTTCTACACATTGGTGGCCCAAAGCATGGCCCACCACAGAGTCATCTCATTCATTACAGGGCCTAGGATATCAATCATGTCCCACTATAAGCTCCATTGCCTTGACGTGGGAATCCTCTGAAGGGCAGCAAGGGAAATTCATACCTTATGTGCTCCCACTCCCGGTTAACCTCTGGGGAAGGGATATTATGCAGCATTTGGGCCTTATTTTGTCCAATGAAAACGCCCCATCGGGAGGGTATTCAGCTAAAGCAAAAAATATCATGGCAAAGATGGGTTATAAAGAAGGAAAAGGGTTAGGACATCAAGAACAGGGAAGGATAGAGCCCATCTCACCTAATGGAAACCAAGACAGACAGGGTCTGGGTTTTCCTTAGCGGCCATTGGGGCAGCACGACCCATACCATGGAAAACAGGGGACCCAGTGTGGGTTCCTCAATGGCACCTATCCTCTGAAAAACTAGAAGCTGTGATTCAACTGGTAGAGGAACAATTAAAATTAGGTCATATTGAACCCTCTACCTCACCTTGGAATACTCCAATTTTTGTAATTAAGAAAAAGTCAGGAAAGTGGAGACTGCTCCATGACCTCAGAGCCATTAATGAGCAAATGAACTTATTTGGCCCAGTACAGAGGGGTCTCCCTGTACTTTCCGCCTTACCACGTGGCTGGAATTTAATTATTATAGATATTAAAGATTGTTTCTTTTCTATACCTTTGTGTCCAAGAGATAGGCCCAGATTTGCCTTTACCATCCCCTCTATTAATCACATGGAACCTGATAAGAGGTATCAATGGAAGGTCTTACCACAGGGAATGTCCAATAGTCCTACAATGTGCCAACTTTATGTGCAAGAAGCTCTTTTGCCAGTGAGGGAACAATTCCCCTCTTTAATTTTGCTCCTTTACATGGATGACATCCTCCTGTGCCATAAAGACCTTACCATGCTACAAAAGGCATATCCTTTTCTACTTAAAACTTTAAGTCAGTGGGGTTTACAGATAGCCACAGAAAAGGTCCAAATTTCTGATACAGGACAATTCTTGGGCTCTGTGGTGTCCCCAGATAAGATTGTGCCCCAAAAGGTAGAGATAAGAAGAGATCACCTCCATACCTTAAATGATTTTCAAAAGCTGTTGGGAGATATTAATTGGCTCAGACCTTTTTTAAAGATTCCTTCCGCTGAGTTAAGGCCTTTGTTTAGTATTTTAGAAGGAGATCCTCATATCTCCTCCCCTAGGACTCTTACTCTAGCTGCTAACCAGGCCTTACAAAAAGTGGAAAAGGCCTTACAGAATGCACAATTACAACGTATTGAGGATTCGCAACCTTTCAGTTTGTGTGTCTTTAAGACAGCACAATTGCCAACTGCAGTTTTGTGGCAGAATGGGCCATTGTTGTGGATCCATCCAAACGTATCCCCAGCTAAAATAATAGATTGGTATCCTGATGCAATTGCACAGCTTGCCCTTAAAGGTCTAAAAGCAGCAATCACCCACTTTGGGCAAAGTCCATATCTTTTAATTGTACCTTATACCGCTGCACAGGTTCAAACCTTGGCAGCCGCATCTAATGATTGGGCAGTTTTAGTTACCTCCTTTTCAGGAAAAATAGATAACCATTATCCAAAACATCCAATCTTACAGTTTGCCCAAAATCAATCTGTTGTTTTTCCACAAATAACAGTAAGAAACCCACTTAAAAATGGGATTGTGGTATATACTGATGGATCAAAAACTGGCATAGGTGCCTATGTGGCTAATGGTAAAGTGGTATCCAAACAGTATAATGAAATTTCACCTCAAGTGGTAGAATGTTTAGTGGTTTTAGAAGTTTTAAAAACCTTTTTAGAACCCCTTAATATTGTGTCAGATTCCTGTTATGTGGTTAATGCAGTAAATCTTTTAGAAGTGGCTGGAGTGATTAAGCCTTCCAGTAGAGTTGCCAATATTTTTCAGCAGATACAATTAGTTTTGTTATCTAGAAGATCTCCTGTTTATATTACTCATGTTAGAGCCCATTCAGGCCTACCTGGCCCCATGGCTCTGGGAAATGATTTGGCAGATAAGGCCACTAAAGTGGTGGCTGCTGCCCTATCATCCCCGGTAGAGGCTGCAAGAAATTTTCATAACAATTTTCATGTGACGGCTGAAACATTACGCAGTCGTTTCTCCTTGACAAGAAAAGAAGCCCGTGACATTGTTACTCAATGTCAAAGCTGCTGTGAGTTCTTGCCAGTTCCTCATGTGGGAATTAACCCACGCGGTATTCGACCTCTACAGGTCTGGCAAATGGATGTTACACATGTTTCTTCCTTTGGAAAACTTCAATATCTCCATGTGTCCATTGACACATGTTCTGGCATCATGTTTGCTTCTCCGTTAACTGGAGAAAAAGCCTCACATGTGATTCAACATTGTCTTGAGGCATGGAGTGCTTGGGGGAAACCCAGACTCCTTAAGACTGATAATGGACCAGCTTATACGTCTCAAAAATTCCAACAGTTCTGCCGTCAGATGGACGTAACCCACCTGACTGGACTTCCATACAACCCTCAAGGACAGGGTATTGTTGAGCGTGCGCATCGCACCCTCAAAGCCTATCTTATAAAACAGAAGAGGGGAACTTTTGAGGAGACTGTACCCCGAGCACCAAGAGTGTCTGTGTCTTTGGCACTCTTTACACTCAATTTTTTAAATATTGATGCTCATGGCCATACTGCGGCTGAACGTCATTGTTCAGAGCCAGATAGGCCCAATGAGATGGTTAAATGGAAAAATGTCCTTGATAATAAATGGTATGGCCCGGATCCTATTTTGATAAGATCCAGGGGAGCGGTCTGTGTTTTCCCACAGAATGAAGACAACCCATTTTGGATACCAGAAAGACTCACCCGAAAAATCCAGACTGACCAAGGGAATACTGATGTCCCTCGTCTTGGTGATGTCCAGGGCGTCAATAATAAAGAGAGAGCAGCGTTGGGGGATAATGTCGATATTTCCACTCCCAATGACGGTGATGTATAATGCTCAAGTATTCTCCTGCTTTTTTACCACTAACTGGGAACTGGGTTTGGCCTTGATTCAGACAGCCTTGGCTCTGTCTGGACAGGTCCAGACAACTGACACCATTAACACTTTGTCAGCCTCAGTGACTACAGTCATAGATGAACAGGCCTCAGCTAATGTCAAGATACAGAGAGGTCTCATGCTGGTTAATCAACTCATAGATCTTGTCCAGATACAACTAGATGTATTATGACAAATAACTCAGCAGGGATGTGAACAAAAGTTTCCGGGATTGTGTGTTATTTCCATTCAGTATGTTAAATTTACTAGGGCAGCTAATTTGTCAAAAAGTCTTTTTCAGTATATGTTACAGAATTGGATGGCTGAATTTGAACAGATCCTTCGGGAATTGAGACTTCAGGTCAACTCCACGCGCTTGGACCTGTCGCTGACCAAAGGATTACCCAATTGGATCTCCTCAGCATTTTCTTTCTTTAAAAAATGGGTGGGATTAATATTATTTGGAGATACACTTTGCTGTGGATTAGTGTTGCTTCTTTGATTGGTCTGTAAGCTTAAGGCCCAAACTAGGAGAGACAAGGTGGTTATTGCCCAGGCGCTTGCAGGACTAGAACATGGAGCTCCCCCTGATATATGGTTATCTATGCTTAGGCAATAGGTCGCTGGCCACTCAGCTCTTACATCTCACGAGGCTAGACTCATTGCACGGGATAGAGTGAGTGTGCTTCAGCAGCCCGAGAGAGTTGCACGGCTAAGCACTGCAATGGAAAGGCTCTGCGGCATATATGAGCCTATTCTAGGGAGACATGTCATCTTTCATGAAGGTTCAGTGTCCTAGTTCCCTTCCCCCAGGCAAAACGACACGGGAGCAGGTCAGGGTTGCTCTGGGTAAAAGCCTGTGAGCCTAAGAGCTAATCCTGTACATGGCTCCTTTACCTACACACTGGGGATTTGACCTCTATCTCCACTCTCATTAATATGGGTGGCCTATTTGCTCTTATTAAAAGGAAAGGGGGAGATGTTGGGAGCCGCGCCCACATTCGCCGTTACAAGATGGCGCTGACAGCTGTGTTCTAAGTGGTAAACAAATAATCTGCGCATGTGCCGAGGGTGGTTCTTCACTCCATGTGCTCTGCCTTCCCCGTGACGTCAACTCGGCCGATGGGCTGCAGCCAATCAGGGAGTGACACGTCCTAGGCGAAGGATAATTCTCCTTAATAGGGACGGGGTTTCGTTTTCTCTCTCTCTTGCTTCTTGCACTCCTGCTCCTGAAGATGTAAGCAATAAAGCTTTGCCGCAGAAGATTCTGGTCTGTGGTGTTCTTCCTGGCCGGGCGTGAGAACGCGTCTATTAACAAAGATGCACCTAACCCTCAAGAGACTGGAGGCCTCAGAGAGTTTAGAGGTCTGGTGGGGTGGTGGGAGGAGGTATCAGATGTGGAACAGTTGGAGGGTAGACCAGGTGAGAAATAAAATCTGGAGGGAAGAAAGAAAGAAAGAAAGAAAGAAAGAAAGAAAGAAAGAAAGAAAGAAAGAAACGAAGGAAGGAAGGAAGGAAGGAAGGAAGGAAGGAAGGAAGGAAGGAAGAAAGAGGAAGAGTGAAAAAGAGAGGGTCTATTATGCTTGTGTCATTAACCTCAAGTGACATTTAGAGAAAATCTTCATGTTTACTTTTCTACATTTTTAGTGCAGTGATTTAAAACAAAACAAAACAAAAAAACAAAAACAACAACAACAAAAAAAACCTATTACCAAAGCCAAAGTCAATATAAAGATGAGTTAATTTGGTGTATGGTTTCAGAGGGCTGGATAGTTACAATGGTAGGAATGGCACAGGGACAGGAGCAGAAAGCTGGGAGGTCACATTTCAGTTGCAAACAGGAAGCAGAGAGCTCAGATTGGAAGTAGGGAAAAGCTAAAAATTCTCAAACCCCTGAGCCATTTTGCCAACCCCTGTTCAATATTTTTCATTTGTGTTACTTTCTAGACATGATTTGTGCCATACTGGCCATATATGTTTTATCTGAAATAGTAATCACAAGATCTGTTCTATGCTGTAAAGAATCTTTCATGCCTTGACAGTTTCAATTCCTTGAAATATACACATGCTATTCTACTCCATTTTAATGAGTAAAAATAGATAGAGGCTTTGCCTCAGGCAAATAAATGGATTATATATGAAATCAAGGCTTTAGAGTACTTAATAAAAACAGATTAAATATTGTCGATAATCCATGTCAGTATGTATTGAACCTCAAGATAGACTGTCACAGCCCAACAACTGCATAGTACACTAAAGAAAAAAACATTTAATTGAAAAATAATATTATAGTTATAATTGATAAAATATTTAAATAATTCCCAAGCTTATGCATTTCAAATTTGAAATTCTTCCATGACCCATATGATAACAGAATCCAGAAGCTGCTATAATCCTATGTCATTCTCTACATAGCACATGCCTATATATCTTTCCTGGATTTGTACATTTATATTAACAAAATTATTCTTTGGAAATATTTTTATTTCAGAAAGAATAAACTTATTTTTCTTTTATTTATGCCAAAATGTACTCAAGAATTTTTCTAATGAGCACATGGTTTCAGTCTTTTTTTCTGTTGTGTAAAATAATATATTTTTTTCTCAGAATAGAGTTGTTTCTTCTAGTGCTACTATTTGTCATGAACCTAAGAAATGTAATTGGTCACTGTCATTATGTACATTTGATATTTGGAAGCTAAAAGAACTGATCCAATTAAATAATCCTCCAAAATTGAATACTGAATGTTTCTCCATAAACTTTGCAATTACCAATATTTGTATTTCCTGTTTGTGTGCATATATGCATATAGATATAGTCATGTGCATATGTGTGGATGCATACAGATATAAGTGTATATGTGTGTACATGTGTGTATACATGCATGTGTATGTGTGTGTATATTCACAAGCATGTTTGACTGTGTGAATGTGTGTTTATGCATGTGTGTGTGTGTGTGTGTGTACATGAGTGTGTGAGTATGAATGTGTGTGTGTTCTTCACATTGTGCACATGGAGATTAGGAGATGACTTATAGAAGTCAGTTCCACCTTCTATTTGAGGCCTGGAAAATAAACTCAGGTTCAGGATTTGTGGAAAACATCCCTACTGGCTGAAATATCTCAGTGGTTCATTTATCAGTGTATTTCAACTGGTCTATCAAAGGGTATTTTATGGCTGTTTCAATTTGCCCTTGGAGATAAAGATACTGACTGAATATGTCATTGTTTATGTCATGTTTATTGTGGGTCATCTCTATTCCTCTCATGTTTCTGATTAATTAGCTACCTATTACTCTGTAGGCTGGTCATTTGTTTCTTAGACAAAAAAATTTAAATGATTGTTTTATAACATCTTGATGTTAAGGTATGTGGGAAACAAATTCCCTGTTTATTTTATTATGAGACTGTCCTTATGCATCCCTTCCACATACTAATTTTTATGTAGCATATTTACCAATATTTTCCTTTAAAGTGGTATGTCTTCTCTGTTCTCAATGATAGAAACATTGTGTAAATATTTTCTGTATTGATGTTGTATTTATTTTTCTTATATATTTAGTATTTATATATAAATATTGGCATTATAGATAGAATATGTCCATTTCTGTGTGTACTACTCTATTGAGCTTTTTGATTCATTTGACATTTATTTTTGTCTTTGATAGTTTTGAAACCCTTTACTTAAGTTGGCTTCCTTTTCTCCTTAAAGTTAATTATTTATGTTTATATCTTTATATGTTTATGTGCATTTGAGTGTTGTGCCCACAAAGTTCAGAAAAGGGCATTGTATCAATAGGGAGAGTTACAGGGGGTTTGAAACCACCTACTATGGTGCTGGAGAATGAATCTAGTACAATTGAGAAGAAACAAGTGCTTTTAATTGATGGGCCATCTTTCAAAGTCCCCACATTGATATTTCTTATTTGAGTATAATTTTAATTAATTTAATATTTTCCTGTAGTGCATATGCACATATGGCTGTGCCCACAAACACTGAATCATAAATTTTTTAGTCTGTTGAATTAGAATTGGAAGGGGATGCTCTAATGAGAGGATTCTCCTGAAGAACATCCCTGGGTTCTTTTGCCTGCTTTTCCCAGGTTAGGTGGAGAGAGGGCTTCAGTTGTCACAGGTGCCCCTGGATGAGGGTTGCAGCTTCCTCGTCATTACCAGAGATCCTGTTTCTCATTATGAAACTATGGCTCTGCCTCTCCATGGAGTTCTCCAGCTGTCTGTTTTCTCATCACTCTTGGGATTAGCAGTGCACAGCATTACTTTAAAATTGCTCTCTTGTCCTTTTCTTCAGGAAGTGAGGGAAACCAACATGCATTCAGATCCAACACTGATGACTGAACATGGAGTAACTGAACCAGTTAGGGAGGTGATATAGTTCATCTTTACTCAAATTTTAGAAATTCTGCTTTTAGATTAGAAGACCCCCTGTGATTATTTGCTCCTAATCTTAGATATTGGGAAGAAACTAGGACCTTGTAATAGCAGCCAGACAATCCTATACAATATGTATCAATTGGCATAAAAAGGTCTGGATATGAAATCTTTATTTGTATGACTTTGTGCCTTACTAATATACTTTATTTATCACTCTAATTTAATTTGAGAAACGTAACTAAGATCTGAATGATAGAAGAATAATGAGACAATAGGAGAGTTAGGAGAGACAGGAAGAAGGATGGGCAGAAGAATGGAAAGAATGAAGAAGGATAAGAGGAACGATGGGAAGGAAGAAAAGGACAAAGGGATAGAAGGAGGGGAGAGAGGGAGAGAGTATGGAAAACCAGAGAGATTGTTAAGTAGGTAACTGTGCAAATATGAAAACCCAAATTTCTACTTCAGTTCCCACTACAAAGCCTGGCATAGCTGCCTGCACCTCTAACCCCAGCTCTATGGTGAACATAGAAGAGAAAATCACTTGGCTTACCCACTTCAAGTCTAGCTCCAGGTTCAGTAACAGACTGTCTCAAAGTAATAAAGTGGAGAGTGACAGATCAGGCAGCTGGCATTCTGCTCTGGCCTCTGTGAGCATGTGCTTGTGTGTATGAGTGCACACCTGCACCATGTTCATATGCTTTCATACACACAGAGAGTGAGAGAGGAAGAAAGAAGGATAAGAGGGAGGGAGAGAGGAAAGGACACAGACACATTTGAATCTTCACCCGTCTCACCAACTCCAAAATGTCAGACCTTCTCTCTTTGAAAAAGTGTAATTATAGTGGTTCTTTAAAATTAGCAGTAACAGTTTTATTTATAGAGTTAATAACTTTTAATAAAGGACGAAACAGAGCCTGTTGGGTACATTTTTAAAATGTAACCAGACTAAGAACACAAACAAAAGAAGAACATTATGTCATATTTTAAAACATCAAAATAATAAGCTGTCAGGCTATTAACACTGTTGGTAAATATTGAATGAGAAACTCCTGTCATCTAACTTTTACTCACTGAATAAATTTTCATCAGCGACGGAAGGAGCTAAACAGTAAGATATTCTGCTGATTTTTCAGTACAGGGACTTTTGGACATTAAAGAATTTCTAGTTGAAATTGCAGAAGTTAGAAATGGCTCTGGAAGGTACAGGAAATATCCATAGCTTTATAGAAATCCAGTGCGGTCCTTCAAACCCCACCAGTTTGTGGCTCACCTGTCAATCAGCTGGAGTCTGAGATAAAGAGGGGATTTATAAAGCCCTCATTGAGCTTGGCTAACAGCAGCCAGCATATAAATGAAGGGAGCGTTAGGGACAGTTCTGTTTACAACAATTAACTGAACTGGAAGCCCTGTCAGCAGTTCTGGTAGCCTGCCCTTTTTTGTGCTCATTCTTTAATATTAAGAACTTGCTCAAATATGATGAAATACTGAATACATCCCTCTGCTACCACTGATCCATATGATAAACTAGGATGCTGAGCTGCAATCATGTGTCTTCATGCACCTGGAAGCTATCACTGACATCAGCCTGGGTGACAGAAACCAGGGGCCCTGCAGAAACATGTGCTGGCAGAACTGTTTGCCAGGTTAAAGCATAAGTATTTTAACAGAAACTGTGTTAAGCGGCTAACCAGACATCCAGCTGATAATATTTAACACAGCATTCATTTCATAGTAATAGGAAAGACAGCCACTTAGTACTGATCCTTCAACAGTTGTTTGGCAAGCACTGGTTTTACATAATTTGTATGTATTGTGTACATTTTACATGAGTATGCATGCCTGTGGAGGCCACAGGTTGACCCTCAGTGTATTCTTTAGTTTTTCTCCAACTTAATGTTTGAAACAAGTTTCCATACAAAGCCC
Source organism: Mus musculus (assembly GCF_000001635.26). Taxonomy (NCBI): domain Eukaryota; kingdom Metazoa; phylum Chordata; class Mammalia; order Rodentia; family Muridae; genus Mus; species Mus musculus. The sequence goes on along the minus strand of NC_000072.6, from coordinate 79,894,052 downwards.
ATTAGCCCAGAAATCTACTGAACACTAGGAACTTGTCTGTGTCCACTTTCCCAGGGACACATTCTTCTTAGAATGACAGTTTTTAGGTGAACACTAGTGATTCCAACTCAGGTCCTAAAATCCTTGAATGAAAAGTTTTCATCTAACAAGCCATCTCCTCGGCATGATTCGTACATTTTAAGATGTGCAACAGTAGAAGAAAATAAGACAGACTTGTAGTTATATAGCAATATCAAATATTGAAGTTCTAGCCTGGGGCTGAGGAGATTACGAACCTTTGCTATGTCTTAGGTAGGATTTCTACTACTATTATAAAGATCATGACCAAAATCAACCTGGCAAGGTAAGGATATATTTTGTCTTAAAACTCTCAGGTCACACTCCTTAATGAAGGGAAGTCAGGGCAGAATCTCAAAGCAAGAATCTTTGGGTAGAAGCTGATGCAGAAGCCATGGAGGAGTACTGCTTGCTCACTTGCTCTCTTTAGCTTGATTAGGTTGTGTCCTTATATATATCAAGATCACCTGCCAAAGCATGCCAAGACCTACAACAGGATGGTCCCTCCTACAACGACTAACAAGGAAAACGCACCCACAGATTTGTCTTCAATGAGAACAGTTCTCAACTGTGGTTCCTTCTTCACAAATAGCTGTGTCAAGGTGACACAAACCAACCAGTACACTTCTTTTCCAGACAACTGATTTAGGTTGCACACACGAACACTGAGTAGATCACAACCACCTTTTACTCCAGCTTTAATAGACCAAATACCTTCCTCTGCTCCTATGGTTATCTGCACACAAATGGCATTCATACAAACACACATACATGCACATGCACACTCACATGCACATCTATGCACACACACACAATTATTTATATAATGAGTACTTCATTAGTGTCTCTGGACATTGGGAATTATTGGATTTTTCTCACTTAAATGAATCTCTACAACTTAACTTTGCATGTATAGATGCTCTAGCTTAAAACTATTACCTATTGCTTCAAAAATCTTCCAAATGTGGTGGCCAAATGTTCTCTTACTTCCTTCCATTTTATATTCCTTAGATTTTTACTTTAGTTTTCCAAAGTTGCACTAATCACTTAACATATGCAAACTAGACCATTTTTAATTAATTATAAAATCAAGTGGATCTTTACATGTCTCAATTTATCTAAAAATAAGTTTATATCCTAGCAAGAAATGATGAGTCACTACAGAACAATTGGGTAATTCCCAGAAAGGAAGTTGAATATCTGTTTTGTTATTTTACTGTTAGCTTTAAGTGTTCACTGCAATAGTTTGTATCTTCTTCATTAATATATAAATATAATCAAAATTTTATTTTATAATCTTGCATAGCTTTGCATACACACACACACACACACACACATGTTTGAATTTCTACAAATATAAAATTAAATAAGATTATATCCACACCCATTTTCTCCTCTAGATCATTCCATACTTTCCTCAATAAGTCTACCTTCCAACTTCATTTCTCCTCCTTTTACTTCTCCACTTCCTCCACCTCGTCTTCCAGTAGCCCACTAAGCCCAATAAAAGGTGCCATTATGATGGGTGTGGGGCCATCTACTGGATCATGAAAAGCTTATCAGTGGCCAAATCCTCAAAGAAGAATGATTTGTTTCCCAACAGCAGCTATGCACTGACCATACTCCTCATAAAGGGTAGGTCCTAGAATGTGCATCCATTAACTCTTCTGTAATTTTCTCTGGCTTCATATTTTGCTGGTCTTGCAGCTGGTGTGAGAACATGAATGCAGCATCCATGTACTGTCGGGAGACAGAAATTCACTGCCTTCTGCACTATACTCCAGAATTCTCATTTTTAAAAAAACTATTCCTGAATATTCTCTGAGCCTTGGCAGAGTGTGGCATTTATTGATATCAATTTCTCATTTAGGGAAAGTCACTCACAGTCTCTTTTCTCAGCACTCTGACTAGGTTTCAGTCTCTGCCCTGGAATGCTCTTTAGGTGGTTATATTTTTGTTTAGTCTTTACACTTCATTAAAATAGAATCATGCCTGGTACTATTTCATGTCTAAATTCAGTACACCAAGTTTATATATTCACTTTATTTGCATTTAAGCATATATTACTATTTATTGTCTTTTAAAATTATCATCTCCTTCTATAGTAAAGGCAATATGCATTCATTGTCAGGTTGTAACTCTTGAGACAACTTTGCTCATGGGTTGATCAATTTTGTGATCCTTACCCCTACGAGTAAGACAGCCGTTGCTGGATTTATCATATCCTATAAGCAAATCTAGTGAACCCCCATATTAAAATACACATACATTATAGGTCCTTTTAATATACATGAGATATGTGTAAGTATAATATACATATAGTTTATTCTACCAATTTGGTTTCTTTAGAGAACCTTGACTGAGACAAAGTACTTTGCACATGTTCTGCAACCATGAATAAGCTTATAATGCACCTTTGTGTAAATATCTTCGTAGACAAATGTCCTCATTTTTAGGAATCTTCTTAGGAATAGAATTGCTAAGCTTCACAATAATCCTAAGTCTTGTTCTAGAAAGAAGTTACAAGCCCAGTGGGCGCTGCAGCATTTCCCATTGTTATCATGAAGAAGGAAGAGTTCCAGAATGAGAGTAAAACATGATTGCATCAGGGTAGAGTAGTAAGAGTTATGTAAAGTCTGTCAACCAAGAAGTAAATAACTAACAAATACAGCATAAGAGTTGGGCATTTTGGTTTTCTGTTTGTTTGTTGGGGTGGTGTTTTTTTTTTTCCCCAGTGGGGTATGAAGGCCTATTTGAAGGATGAATGGCTATAGCAGAGTAAACTAACAGTATTTGCATACTTTTGTTAGTACATAAGTGATCAGAAATGTATGGCATGAAGTTCTTTTCAAACAGATCACGATAAATTGTGATAGTACTGAGCTTGTCAAGCACTTAAAGTTGATATGAAAGAATATTTAAAAAGTAGAATGAAAATTAGAAAATAATTGTAAATCTAATTTTTTAAACTAAAATCTTGCTTAAAGATTTAAGTGTCTACATCATCAATTATGTAAAATTTTGGAATTTATACTAATCATAATTTTAGTTAAGTATTTTTAAATATTAAGCTAAATTAATAGTTTAGAAAGATAAAATATTTCATTAATCTTTCAATTCATCATTAAATACATTCAACCATCAGAATAATCAAAGTAGAAAATCTTCTCGTTTGGAAAATAAAATAATGGAATTAAAACAAAATTATTCTTTAAAATATTTACAATGTTACTTTAATGTTATTGTATGTGTTTGTCTGTGTGTAGTTTCCTGCACAGGAGTGCAATGCCTGAAGAGACTAGAAGAGCATATTTGTAGCAGGAGCTTGAATTACAGGAGCTAATAAAAGGCCCTGCCTGGGTTCTGGAAAGTGAACTTAGGTGCTATACAGGAGCTGTATGTGCTTTTAATATCTAAGCTGTCTCTCCAGCCCTATTTGTATATCCAACTGTATTTTAATACATCAGTAGCTGTGATGGTTAATTTTATTTGTCCTCTCAACAACGTAAAGAAATGTATGATGCTTTTCATCACCAGGAAAGCAAATCTCTGGGATTGAGTGTATTGAATTATCAAGAACAGGTGAGTGGAAGTGGGAAGGCCCACTGTAAATGTAGACAGAATCATCCCATGGGTTAGGGTACCCAACAAATAAAAAGGAGCACTTTAACTCTCCTTTCTTCCTGACTGTGGATGCAATGTGGCCTTCTGTTTCCTGTTCCTGCTGCTCCTGATCCCCTGAGATGATGCCAAAATAAACCTTTTTCTCCTCAACTTACTTTGGTCAGTTATTTTGTCATAGAGATTACAAAAGTTACTAATGAAGAGATATGGATTTGGAATTAATTTCAGCATGCAGAAACACTACATACCCGGTTGAGGTTTCAATATTAAAATAAATGTAAGTGAGGAATTTATTATCCTTATCATTAAGAAAAAATAATAATTGTGTCACAAGAAGTTTTGAAGCCTCATAAAAAATGATAATATTTGAATTCTATAGTCAAAACATACATACACACACACATACATATATATTTTGGCCCAGAGATCTGCTTTCATGGTGATGAAAAACGTCATAAATTTCTTTATGTGTTAAAAGGACAAATAAAACTAACCCTCATAGTTACTAATGTATTAACTCAAGTAATAAATACTGTACATGGTACTTAATCCTCTTTGGTAGTCCCTATTTTATCCCTCCAATTGTTCTCCTGTTGTAGAAAACATAACATATAGTCAATTTTTAAAGAGCTCATACCAGGTTATACAAAGTTATATTCAAATGAAATATTCTGTTCAGATAGTAATTTATTTTCTTTACATACAGAAGTAGTTTTCCCATACACTGAATTATAAATTATAAAATATTGCTCCAAAGGGGAGTGGAAAAATTAGTCATTCCCGAATTTCTTTGATGAATGGTTGCTGTGACTTTCCCCGGGTCAGCACCTGTCCCAATAAGTTCCATTTAATTAGTTTGTGCTTATGAGTCTGAGAAAACAAACCTACATTCTCACTGACATTGAAAAATCTGGTTAATTAGCTAATTTCATATTTGCAAAATTAACATCTTACTTGACTAAAATAGCTCATTTTAAAGTAAGGTAATTCACTTAAAAATGAAAAATTATCCATGGAAGAGCTCAGAGGAACACTTGATATATGATATTTTCTTTATCATTGCACTTGCTTCAACTTTTGAAAAAAATAATTTATTAAAACCCCTCAGCTCAAAGGGACCTTTCCTCTTTGTCTCTTTAATGACAAAATCTGTGTCACTTGTTTGAGATCAGAAGGTTCATGAACACTCTGACAACCACATGTTCTTTTACATTGGCCTGTTTGTATAAGTCTTTCCTGTGACGGTTAATCTTAATGTTTATCTTCACTGTGTTTAAGGTCAACTACCTACGATATGGACTTCTCCATGTGTCTGTGAAGGTGCTTCTAAAGAGGTTTGATTGACAAGGAAAGGCCTACCCTCAAATCTGGGCAACACCATCCCATAGTCTGGGTGCTTGGGCAGAGTAAAAAGGAAAAGATGTGTGTCCCTGTTTCTTGCCTGCAGACATAGCTGTGGCAGCTATCTCCAGTTTTAGCTGTGACAGCCAAAGTGGCTGTCCCTCACAATCAGGCTTTCCCATCCCTTTAACCCAGAGATTTTTTTAAAATGTTTTTTATTGGTTATTTTCCCAATCTCCCTTCCACAAACACTCCTTCTCATCCCTCCTCTCCTTTGCCTCTAAAAAGATGCTCTCCAACCCAATTACCCACTCCTACTTCACCACTCTAGCATCCCCCGACACTGGGGCATCATGCCTCCAAAGGACCAGGGTCTTCCTTCCCTTTGATGGCAGATAAGGCAATCCTCTGCTACATATGTAGCTGGAGCCATGGAGACTTAAAAACAAAAACAAAAAACACCCTTTCCTTCCTTAAGTAGCACATGCCACGTATTTTGACAGGTCCTCGAGTTCATTAGCAGCCAACATAATGATTATATATATATATATATATATATATATATATATATATATATATATATATATATATAAATGCATTGTAGATTGTGCTCAGGAGTGACCACTTCATGACTTTTTGCTTTTTTGTTTTGTTTTGTTTTGGTCTTTATTCAGTTAAGATTGAGTCCTTGACAGGAAGATCTCTGTGAGTTTGAAGTCAGCCTGGTCTACAAATCTAGTCCAGGACAACCAGGGCTTTTATACGGAGAAACCCTGTGTTTAAAAAATAAAAAAACCAACCAAACAAAAAACAAACAAAACAAACAAACAAACAAACAACAACAACAAAAGATTGGGTCTTTGAGTCATTAATTCTACCTGCACTAACTACTCTCTGGTAACCATTCACTACAGCTTAGGAACTTCTTACAAAGCATTTCTGTTCCCTCTATGTGCATTTCTACCCATCTTATTTCACTGCAAACATCACCATAGTTCCCCTTAAACCTATCCCTTCTCCTGTTCCCATCAATACCCTTTAACTGTTAGCTTTCCTTACTTGCATCTTTCCTTAACTCTTAAGCCAACACACCCCATTTTTACATTTGTTACTCTAAAAAGACTTAAGTTCCATAGTAAGCAAGCTTTTCCCAATACACCTTCCCATTCTGTTCATATGTTAATCCTCAAACCTTTAAGAGCTATAACAGAATGATAGAACTAACTCATACACCATGCGCTCCTGTTAAACGAAAATCTGAAAGTACTGGGCTCGAGGTCTGTAAGATGGATCCATTGTATTAAAAATTTAAAAACAGAAAGCAATCATACAAAGGCCAGGGGTGTTGCTCAGCATCATCAGTGCTAATCTCCAGAACTCAAAGTCATTCTAGACTCCATTAGAGAGTAGAGGACGAGGGCCTGGTTTAGGTGAGCTGGTGATATGCTCAATAGAGAGAAGTACTTACTGAGAATTCTCAGTACATTGCTGTGGAGGTCAGAGGACAACTTGCAAGAGTCATTCTTCCCTTCCACGTGTGGATCCCTGGGATCTAACCCAGATCTGCAGGCTTGGAGGCACACACTGTTCCCTGCTATACAATCTATAAAAGAACAGAATACATAGACTTCTGTAGCATATGATTGAAGATACTGTTTTATTTCCTTTGCAAGTTCAGTCCCACAACTTTAAATAGCTATAAATATGACCGCACATGCTTATAGGCTTATTAGTTTTATTGACTTAATCTTCCTGTTCTGAAAAGGATTCTAACTTATTCCCACTGGGTTTATTTATTGTCCTCCTCGATCTAAGAGATGCATTGTTGGGATTTTGTTTCTATCAGGTGTGCATAGAGATTTTTGTTCTTAATCTTATTGGACTGGACTGTAAGTCTTGCAGAAACACTATTATCATTTCAGCTTAATATTAATAAACTTGATTTTTCTTTGTTTTAACAATGTCTATTCTGCTTTTGTTGATGTTAAAAATAGTCAACAAGAGGGATCAGGTGGGGGTGGTAGATAAGGGAGAGAATACTGGGAGAGACAAAAAGAAATGGAAGGCTTTGGGGGTGATGTAGAAACCTAGTGCAGTGGAAAATCCATGACATTCATGTTAGTTATCCTAGTGAAATCTCCTAGTTAATGGGGAATACTGAACTGGCCATCCTCTACAACAAGGGAAGGCTCCTAGCAGTAGAACTGAGACATGAACAGAGCCACTAAGCCTTTGATCTACAATCTGTCCTGGTTGAAAGATGTTCTTGGTTAATGGTGGCATAGAACTTGCAGAAGTGGCCATCCAGTGACTGTTCCAACTTGAAGCCTGCAACTCAAGAGGGAATGCATGCCTGACACCGCCTGAATGACCAGGAACCAGAGGCTGGAAACCCCAGGATAGAACAAAGCATGAGTGCCAAGAAATAAAATGTCAATGAAGTGATCCCTAATATATTCTGCTATACTCATAGATTGGTGCCTAACCCAACTTCCACCAGAGCAGTGTCATACAACTCATCGCAGCAGATGCAGAGATCCACATCTCAACACTTAGCAGAGCTAGAGGAACACCACAGAAGAGGGAGAAAAGGAACTCACAATTTCCATAACATGTATAAATTGCTCTCCAAACTCTCCTTCATGCACCCTCTCAATCAGTCATTGTTCTCTATTTAATCCAATATATTACTAGTTAATTATTTTATTGATTAAAGACACATATATTTAGCCACTCTTCTTGTATACCTAAATGTATAAATATGATCATTTAGGTTTGATGTTTGATTCAATATAGATCACTCCTGTAGTAAGTACACATTGTATGTCATGATACTCTATTATGGTTTTCGGTTTGAATCATGTGGCAGTGTTAATTTTATCATAACATAATTACCTTTTATGATTATAAGCAGTTATCTCTACCTATGTCTGTTGATGGCTCTTTGTTATTTCTAGCTGTTTGTGTAGCAGAGTGTGTACATGTGTGTGCTCTTTCATGGGAAGGCCAAGCTCATGTTCTGCTAGAGACCAAGTCTTTTGTTAGTCCTTGAGCACAGAGATAAAGCTCGCTCACCTAACATGCCAATGACCTCAAGCATTCTGTCCCTCTGTCTCCCCAACACTAGGATTTTAAAGTGGGGATCTAACTCAGGTCCTCTTGCCTCTGCACTGAGCACTTCACTGATTGAGTTATCTTCCAAGTCCTATTTCCAGAATTTTGGCACTAATGAGTTATGCTCAGAAACAACATTGCTTTTCTGCAGTGAGAGTTTTCCTTTTAATGAAGGTAAAAAACTACCTGAAAGTTCTGCCACGTTGATACAAATAACAGGGGCATTTTCCAATTGTTTACCCTCATTATGAAATGGGAAGAAATCTCCATTTAATCTAGGTCAAAAGTCATAAACTTCTAGGTGCAGAAGTTAACATTTTCCTCAAATTGTGCAATTAATTACCTTGATCATGCCTCTGTGGGATTCCTTTTTGTTTCTTTATAAACAACATTGGAAATATGAGTTATTAAATTCAGAATACTCACTGTGCCTTGTAGGATACATGGATTGTAGTTTGTTGCCACTGATTTTTAGACATATCTGTTAAATACCAATTAATTTTCAGTTTTTCCTATTATTCATTAGCATCCTTGCAAGTGTTAAAAAAAACTTTATGAGACATAACACACACATGTGTGTGAGAGAGTGCTTTGTCTATATCTATGGGGATTCTTGATTCATTGATTATCTGTTGGCAACTGACCATATTAAGAAATTGACTAGGATAGCCATTTTAAGGCACAGTTAAAGATTGGTTTAAAAGGGCTGGAGAGTTGGATCATTGATTAAGAGCACTGCTGTCTTTGGTGATAACCTGAGGCCCCAGTACCACATGTAGTTCACAACTGCCTATAGCTCCAGAAGATCTGGCCACCACATGCATATGTTAAACACACACACACACACACACACACACACACACACACACACACAAACACACAAGTGAAAAGTACTCATATACAGAATGTAAAAATATTAATATTTTAAAAAAGAAAAACTTTTAAAAGAAAAGTCCACATTGTTGTTCCTCCTATGGTGCTGGAAACCCCTTCATCTCCTTGGGTACTTTCTCTAGCTCCTTCATTGGGGACCCTGTATTCCATCCAAAGGATGGCTGTGAGCGTCCACTTTTGTATTTGACAGGCACTGGCAGAGCCTTTCAGGAAACAGCTATATTAGGCTCCTGTCTCCAGAGCTCCCTGGGACTAAACCACTAACCAAAGAAAACACATAGTGGGACTCATGACTCTAGCTGCATATGTAGCAGAGGATGGCCTAGTTGGTCATCAATGAGAGGAGAGGCCCTTGGTCCTGTGAAGGTTATATGGCCCAGTACATGGGACTGCCAGGGCCAGAAAGTGGGAGTGAGTGGGTTGGTGATCAGGGGGGAGGGGTGAAGGAATAGGGGGCTTTCATAGGGGGAACTAGGAAAGGGAATAACATTTGAAATGTAAATAAAGAAAATATCTAATAAAAAAGAGAGAGAGAAAAAAAAGTCCAGAGGTAACAGCAGGAAAAGAATGTCAACATCAGAACTAATATTGACAGTGTCAGTCAGAGATTTTCCTTGAGCACGTCAAAGATTACACCTAAGCATGCAACAAGTGTGAAAGTTCATAAAATAAAATAAAATACAAATACAAATACAAATACAAATAAATTTAAATCCACTTTAAATACCCTTCTTACAGACAAGTTCTTTCAGGGAGTCAGTATTTTCTTCCACCATTTAGATTGCTGGTATTGAGCTAAAGCTACCAGACCTGAAAGCAAGCCCCTTGACTTGCTGAGCTATCTCTATGGCCCAGTCACACCCATTCTTCCCTGCTTTTGCTATTCATCTCCCTCAGCACATTTTAGAATCTATTGAATATCCACATATATGAAAATGACAGACATATGTGCTCCTTGGCACTGTGTCCACCTATTTTGAAAACAGATTCCAGATATTTGCATCATCCGGTGTGTGTGTGTGTGTGTGTGTGTGTGTGTGTGTGTGTGTGTGTATGTATGTATGCATGTTGTGTTATCTCTGCATTCCTGCCTTTTCCCTGTCATTCTAGCTTCTACCGCTACCGCAATGTAACCATTTTAGTTTCAGTATTCCTCTTTAACATAACATTAAATACATTTCAAAAAGTCATGTGAAAATTTAGCTAATGTAACTTCATAAAGTATGCATGTGTATATATGAAGAGTTAAGATGTAGTTACTATGAAACAGAGTAACAATGACCTAACTAAGCATAACAGTCTAACAAATAAAATGCCCACTACCAGGAATTAGCTCCTTCTCTCAGATTTGTTCATCAATGGGTTCTCTTAGAGTACCAAAAACTACAGGCAACTATTGTAAGGAACCTGCCATAACTTGATGGTAAGATCCTCTAATTGAGGATAGAACATCATGAGTCCTAGAACATGGAGACATGAATCTGCTACTCAACTGGAAACTCTATACCTACTGGCTAGTATTCATCATTGGGGAAGGTACTGTGGATGCTGCTGGAGTAGAAAAGTAATAAATCAATCACACCTAGCTGTGAAGCTTGAGAGCTACAATGACCATTAGCTTTGAACGTCATGCCTGCTGGACAGATGATGGAGTGAACAAAATGGGAATTCCCAAACATGTTATCCTTCTCCATAAGATGAAGTCCATCACTGACAGCATTATCAAAGCCACCAACCTATGACTAGAACAGTCATGGGTTCTATGAAAAAACATACTACAATTATTCCGCTAAATGGATAGAGTATTAAACTGGCACATGCATATGGTCAACAGGAATTCAACACAGTAGGTTATGTGAAAAAAATAAAGGCCATGAAGGATAGACTGGAATGAGTTAAAACTGAGTTATAGGGGCTGAATATGATTAAAATAAATTGTATACATGTAGGAAGTTGCCAAAGAACATTATTTTCTCAGGAAGAGTCATGAAGATACTGAGATTTAGAAATTCCAAAAACGTACACATTGTGGTTGGTTAACTCAACCTCATGCACTCAGGCTATCTGAGAGAAAAGAATTATTCCACAATGTCCTGTATCTTGCTCTGGCCTGCCCCTCTGTTCTGTAGTCCTGATATTCTTCTTTAAATGCATTTAGAAAATGCCTGCAGTAGTATAGGAGGTACCCCAAGTATGTTAGGGAACAATAACTTTCACTCTCAAGCAAGAGAGTAGAAATGACCCAAATTGACATTGTAGCAGTAAACATTTGGATAGGGTTAGAGTGGACCATGATCACACAGACTGTGGTGGAAGGAACACTAAAAAATTTAGTGAGATTTGATAATGCCCAAAGGGACCACTGTGCTGACCCGAGGTTCACATAGATGATACACTAATTCCCGAAGAGTTTTGGTATAGGCAGCTTGTCAGTTTTCAAATAGTAATAATTACACCTCAGATAAACCTCATTAGTGCAAAACTTAGGCAGCTTTCTAGAGAGGTGGTTTTATGTCTAAGTGACTGACAGCAACATTTCCATTAGTTTTTAAGAAAGGGTATGTGATTTCTTTTTATTCTTTATCTGGAATGCCCTTTCTAAATAGTTGGATAGCACTGCTAAGATTTTTGCAAAGTTTAGAAAGTCATGTTTTTACCCAGGGTCAAAGAAATAGATCATATCTCATTCATTTCAACAAAAATGATGCAGCATAAAAGATTTAAAAGAATAGAGAAAGAAAATAAAAGCAAAACCAAAAATACAGTCAGTAACATAGTGAAAACAGCTTTCCCTTAATGGGGTTGCTCAGACTCAGACGTGCACTGTTTCTCCTTTCTTCTTCCTATCTAATCTGCTGCTGCCCTTCTAGGAAGCATTCTCCATCTGCAAGCAGACTACTCTCTTTTTCCTCTACCTCCTTCTACAAAGTCTAAGTCAGGGCATTAGATACTGTGTATGATAAAATAAAATACTCACCTCAAGGGGATGAGACAATTCATACTGAAGCAAAATATGAGTGACCACAGCCTAAGAACACAGATTAAGTTCACCATGAGTTTTTTTTTTTTTTTCCAGCATGTAACTATTTGATGAAGATTTTATCAAATGTGAACCAATGTTTAAATTCATTGGTGGATACCTCAGTTAGAAGAGTTACAGAAAAACATTGTCTGGAAGCTGACTTGGAGGAACCCACTGAGAAGGTGACTGGGGAACCATTGTCTCTAATTGTGTAAATATGTAAACTCCCTCAGCTTCCTATGACTTCACCCCTTAAGTTGACTTTCTTCTCCTTTTTATCCACAATATCCTTTGGATTGATAATTATACCATATTTCTCTGTGTAATAAACATATATAATAATGCAAAATAAGCTATTCAATTTAATTTATTATGGAATGTCATGGCATAAATGATATTAAACCTATATTTAAAAAACAAATAAACTTAGTAACAGAACTTTACTACATTTATTGCTTTTTGTTAAGTATTCATAAAAAAAAAGAAGAGTTACAGAAAAGTAGGAGCAATTCTGCTGTGAGCTTTAGATGTTACCTGACTGCATTTTTAGATTTTGTTTTATGTAAACTAGCTGTCTGCCTACATGGTGCCATACTCCTACCATAATAAAAATGGACTTAACCTCTGACCTGTAAGCTAGCCACAATTGCATGTTTTATAAAATAGGAGTTGCTGTGGTCATGGTGTCTCTCTACCGCAATAGAAACCCTAACTAAAACAAGGACTTTTCAGACTGGGCATGTAAAACTTTAGTTGTTCATCAAAGTTGACTGAGAATCTAAAACCTGAAGAATGATTTAAGATGTATTAGTGTAACAGTAACTGTGAAAATTTTATTAAAAATCCATTAGAAAATGTCAGCAAAATGGGGTTTAAAGATGCCATGGTGAAGAAAGATAAAATTTTGGACCAGGTCAAATACATTAATGAAATACATTCTTCTTGTGAAAAAGAAGAAAGGGGAAAAGAGCAAAAGGTGGGGAAGAAGTCCATATCAAGAGTTATGTACACCCAGTTTCCTCTCCATTGACTGAAGTTACCAGAAATATAATTTACATGAACATCTACAAAGCTGATTAACTCATCATAATTTAATTGATTATTGAGAATTGGAATTTTGTAGGCTTAAAGAAAATTACCTTGGACTACAAGTTTCCCAAATAGTCACTCTTGCTCACCTCTCCATATGACTTAACTTCTCTATGGCTATTATGTAATTCATTTAAACTCTCTAGCTTCTGTTAACTTAATATCTAAGAATATTTCCTGCAACTTTAATGTTTTTCAAATCATACATTTAATGATGGTTCTTAAACGTTTTAACTTCCTTTGTAGCCCACCACCTACCAGAGGTAGTGGAAAAGAAAGGATACAGGGGAAGTGGACCTGTTTTTAGAAAGGTTCTTTGGAGCAACTACTGTCTGTGTTGTCTGGAAATCTGCCATTCAGTTCACAGGTTAGCAGGCAGCAGCAGATCTATCCACTTGCAAACACTTCATGGATACACCAGCAGTCCAGTTCAGTAGAGTAGAGTTAGCAACAGTGATGACACAATCTAGCAGAGACAGCCAGGACTCAGCCTTTGCCACAACAGGAGGGGCCAGCAGGAATCCCAGGAGAAGTTCTCAGCTGTGCCTCTCTCAGGGAAGCAAAGATCAGTGAAGACGAGAGACCCACAAGAGTTGCACAGCTAGCTGTACCAGCAAGCCAAGCTTTGCCTTGTCACTCTGTGAATACTATTTATACCCTCCAAATGTTACATCTCATCTATGTGCCTTGCCTTTGCATGGGTCTTGCCTCAGAACATGCATCCAATTAGCCGGAGTCCTCAGAGTACCAACAAACAGAGCTCAAAGATGCAATGTAAGGTAGATCAATATATGTGTGTTGTTAACAAAGAGTCCTTCATCGCATTGTATGTCCGTTCACATGTTGACTTTAGCATAGCATCCTCTCTCCTGTGTCTGCTACAGTGAAACATTCCTTCACAAGTTTGCCTTAGCCTTTCACCTGTGTTTGCCTCAGGAAAACACTCCTTCCCATGGTTTATCCAGCAAAACACCACCATCCAACAAAACTGACTCTGCAAAGAACCCTTAAAGTTTCCATTTCAATTTTCCCATCTCATATAAGTTCTATAGCAGAGATTTCTACACTTTGCTGTAAACTATTAACTTGAGGTTTCCATTAATGAATTTAAAAAATGTCCGAGGTATGTTCTTGGTTATGCTACTATCACAAACTTATGAAACTGTATTGGGTTATATTTATATTGATGTTAATTCTTGTTGTAGGGTCATGCTCACTTGTATTTAACTCTACAAGTAGCTAATTCTTTTTTCCCTTTTATGTGAGTGCTGTGTTTTAAGGGTTGCCATTGCATGATTGGAAAAGTGCAGTCTAGACTCAATAGTAGACAACAAGACAAAAAACTGAAAAGAATCCAGGATTTTGAAAAGAACTGAATTGATTTATCCATTGAATGCATCAGCTATAAACATTAAAGGGGACCTTATAGAAGGGCATGGGTATATAGCTTCATATACAGGAAGCTAGATGAAGATGGGACTCCCTTCTGTTGTGAGGTCATCACGTGTGCTGAGGAGAGGCTTTGTTTAGTGGTGCAGCTGCTTTTAAATTACACACAATCCTGTAAGTTATACCATATTCATTCTTTAGGAGATCCTAATAAACCCATCTGTTCACGAAGCTGGGTACAATTGTTGGTTTGTTCTGTCAGCATCCTAACCACAGTGAAGAGATTGATGTTCACTTCTTCTCAGAAAAAATACAGAACACCATTTATTTGTGAAAATGTGTGACAGCAGACTATAATGTAGGTAATATATCATATCTAAAGGGAATAAGAGATTGGGTAACTTAAACCAAAGCATTTTTGGCTTAGGAATGGCAGCTTAGAGTTTCAGAAATGAAGAGCATGATTTAGGGGATTTTATATGATGTAGTAGGCCCTATGGACCAAACAGTCTCTTCTAGTTACTAGTTACTACTTATATTCCTATAATAGAGAGAACTTAAGGAGATTCCAGAGGCTGGAAAGATGACTTAACAATTAAGAGTTCTTGCAGTTGTTGCAAAGAGCCTGAGTTTTGTTATAGTACTGATTTGTCCATGTTGGGTAACTGATAACTGCTTGTATCTTCAGCCCCAGGGAATTTGACACTCTGGGAACACCTGAACTCATATGCATACTTACACATACACACACACACACACACACACACACACACACACACACACACACACACTTGTGAGATATTTTCACCACACTACCAAGAGAAGCCAACTTGGAGACAGGTATAAGGCAATAGGAAGTTTTTTTATTAGCCAGCTAAGAACTAAAATGGGCATCTGGGACCCCAGTCCGGTCCCTAGGCTTTCTAAGGATGAGCTTTAAAGCACAAAAAACACATTTTGGGCTTATACACCTCAGTTGCCCAGAAAAAAAAAAAAAAAACAAAAAAAACAACAGAAGCCAAAAAGTAAGGTTAGTACATTTAGGGACATTCCCAGAACTATGGACTTTGATAGATTAGGTCTTTGTTCTTATTTTGGCTGGTGCTGCTGTCTATGTGCTGTGTTCCAAGGCTTGAATGGTACTTCCATAATGGTGTCAGTTATGCTAAAGTCTGCGGGGGTGGGGGGGTGGGGGGAGCTTTTGACACACGCACACACACACACACACACACACACACACACACACACACACACACACACACACACACACACATCTGAAAGAACAGTAGTAATAAAATTGGTCTTCCAAGGGAAGGTTAAATTGAATAAGATTTATATTTACATACCTTAATTTACTTGCAAGACTGATTCAGTTCACAGGCTTCAAATGGAGAAAGCAATTGACAGTAAACTGAGACCTCAATGCAATATCCCCTTTACTGTGTACTCTAAATGTCCCCAGCATGCCTCAAATTGAACAGAGCCTATTTACAAATAAACTGGGCTTTTAGGGAAAGTAAAATCGCCAGATCTTTAGAAGATCATTAGACAGTAGCAATATGTCAACTCCATTCTTGGGAGATTCAGAACATCTCTTTAATAGTGCATCAGTGAAAGTAGAAGTTAAGAAGGTTGACTATAAAAAAAGACCTTGTTGTTACTGATATTCTCACAGAGACTCCAGAAAGTCTGTGAATAAGCTGCAGTTACACTCTCCAAAACGAAATATTCATTAGATGAATAACTGTACTACCCACACAAAAATGTTTCTTAAAGCTTTGCTAAATGCTACAGGCTCTTCTCTGTGGCATAATTGAATTCATGCAATGACCCTTGATTAAATCAAATGCACAATTCCTGCCTCCTTCAAGCATTGGATGCATTCTTCTGGATTTTATGGTGGAACTTCTGGCATTCTTAGCCTTAGAATCGGCATGTGAAACTCTAGTTGAATGGCCATGACCCCTTCTTGTTTTCTGTAGTATGGGCTGTTTTCTGAGATGCTTTTCTGTGAACAAAGGAATCTTTTTAAAGTGGTCCCATAACACAAAGAAAATTACAGAAGTCAATGAAGATCTCCAACAATTTTAAAGTAAAAAATGAAAATCCTTATATTCCTCCTCTTTATTTATTTATTTATTTATTTATTTTTGTTGTTGTTGCACTGCTCTGATCATTGAGAAAGATCAAAGCTCTCTCAGGCAAATTAATTGTGGATAATTTGATTTTATTTGTTTGTGAATTTGAAAGGCTTCATAAAAAGGCTGAAATCATCACAGCTCCATAGGAAATCCTTAGAAAATCCCTGTGCCCCTGTGAATCCCATCACTCTGGAGGATTAACATGATACAGGATTCTTCATAGTCCCCACACTGTGGACTCTCCTAGATTGAGCATCCTAATAACAAAAGCATAAAATTATAAAAACCTGAAAAAGATCACTTCTGATTAGGAAGTAACTGAACGTATCCAGATAATCTCTCTTACTACTTCTTTTTAAAAAAAGATGTATGTACATATGTATGTGCCTATGTATGTGCATGTGTATGTATGTATGCATGTATGTATGTATGTGCATATGTATGTATGTATGTGCATATGTATGTATGTATGTATGTATGTATGTATGTGGCAGTTTGTCTGCATTTGCACACCAGAATAAGGCACTTGATTCCTTGGGACTACAGTTCCAGACAGTAGTGAGCCCCAATGTGGATGCTGAGAATTGAACTCAGGACCTCTGGAAAAACAGCCAGTGTGTTAACTGCTAAGCCATCTCTCTAGCCTCCTCTCTTAATGCTTCTATACAACATAATAACAACAATCCTAGATAGCACCCAAGAAAAGCGATGTTGAAACATGATAAGTACAAAGGAAGAAACAACTTCATTAATAGATTTATTATAACTCATGTAGAAAATAACTGAAAGGATAACCCCCAAATCTCCTAGAACTAATGAGCATATTTAGAGCACACAGTGAAGGTAACTTGCATAAAGTGCGCCAGTTCCTGTAAAGTTCCTCCTTCCTTTGAGAGTATGGTTATATATCTCTCGAAAAGAAATCTTTGACTTTCTACATGTTAGCAGGCAGAAATTCTAAACATGATCATATGGGGTCAGGGGGAAGGCTCATCAATCAAGACACTGTTCTGTTCTTGCAAAGGCCTTCAATTTGTTTTCCACTATCCATGGTGGGGGGTGGGGGGTGTCACTCATAATCACCTGTAACTCTAGCTCTATGGACTATAGCTCTCTCCTGGTGTTCACAGGTATTATTCTCATGATACATTCCCCATAGTCACAAATACACATGATTAAAACCAATCAACATGATTTGCAGCATGATATGTTCCAGACCTGTCTATGATCCATTAAGACTAAAGTTTAGCAAGAGCATGATACCAATTTCATTTGTGTGTTAACAAAGTTCCATGCTACAGCTAAGGACAGAACGAGTTTCTTTAATCCAGCAGAATTCATGGATGTCTCTGGCCATCGCATAACTCTGTGTGGAATTAGCAAGATATCCTCTCCCTGCTCTGTGGGTTCCCCCATGGTTAGGGAAAATATGGGCTGTGCATCAAAACTTTCAATAGTTAACACAGAAGGTAAAGATTAGGAAACTAATATATACGGGCAAAGCAAGGAGAAAGCCTAAACACAAAGATCTGAGAAATCTTGAGCATCCATCTGAGGTGACTGTCAAAGTCTTTCTCTGCAAAGGAATGGTACAAAGCAGCTGAGAAAAGGCAGGCAGTTGTCCAAGTTGTTCAAGATCCCAATAAAAATAAAACAAAGTGTTTTAATTTAATGTGATTATTTGTTCAGTTACACAATTTAAAAAAAATAATAGATAATAGAAAGCATTTAATGCTGGTTTAATTATTTATTATTCCAACATTTGAGAAAACATATAGAAGAGCAGCCACATTGTTAAAGATAATAAAATAGAGACAAACTATGTTAGTAAGACTTGGGAGGCTTGCAGAGTTTACTAGTAAATTAAATTATACCTATAAGAATTAATTAATTTTTATTAATATGTTTTTATTTCATAGATATTTCACTTTGTAGAAATACTAATCTATGAATAATACAGAAAAATTCAGTGGTTGCCTTGATAGCAATTAAAAATTCAGTAATATTTACCTTGGTCGTTCTATAAAAATATGGAAATAAATACAGTATATAAAATATTATGTTGGTGGTTTTTATTGCAAGAAGTGTCACTGATCCATTGATTGAGCAGAAAGTTTTTTAATCAAAAATTAATATAAATTTTGGATAAATGATTTAAAGGTATCTAAATTATACAATTAGAATCACTGTAACACATTATAAACGTGGATGGTTTTAGCCAGGCGGTGGTAATACACGCCTTTAATCCCAGCATTTGGGAGGAAGAGGCAGATGGACACTTTGCCCCTTCTTAGAATGGAGAACAAAACACCTATGGAAGGAGTTACAGAGACAAAGTTTGGAGCAGAGACAAAAGGATGGACCATCTAGAGACTGTCTATATGGATATAGAAAATGTGGTACATTTATACAATGGAGTAGTACTTAGCTTATTAAAAACAATGAATTTATGAAATTCGTAGGCAAATGGATGGATCTGGAGGATATCATCCTGAGTGAGGTAATCTAATCACAAAAGAACACACATGATATGCACTCACTGATAAGTGGATATTAGTCTCTATGTATACAGAAAGAATGTATTGGTAAACAACTATCTACTATAACATGGAAAGTGTAGATGATTAAGGGACTTTTCAATACATAAAAAATAGCAATAAAATACAAGAAAATTTTAGCAATATTTGCAACATGTATAATAGAACAAAGGTTGATATTATGAATTTTTATAAAGCATATACAAATTTATGGAGTATTAACTTGTAAAAAGAAAAAGAGTAAAATTTAATGCCAAATGCATGAGGGTACCTACAGAAGGCAGAAACATCATATCCCCAAGATTTTTATTTATAAGTGTTTATGAGCCACTCAATATGGGTACTGGGGACAGTTTCTCTTAACAGCTAAGCCAACACTACTCTTGTAATATCATTTTATTTCATTATGATATTCAGCTGTACTCCCAAACCATTTTCTAATATACAATAATAACTTGGTAATATTAACTGGTATCATATTGTATTTCATAAAATAATTAGAATCCAATTGATGGCAAAATTAGCACAGATGAATCTTTTCAAGTTTCCTTGCCACTGTTGGTATGTAGATATGTCTGTGTTTGTTTTGTGTGATAATGCACATTGGCACTCAGACACATGTGAGGTGGACAGAGACTGACATTTCTTCATAGTTCACCGCTTTATTTATTAGTGTGTGTGCTTGGGGGCAGACAAGATCTCTAAATGCAACTATAGTTCACCAATTATTTTTTCTTTCCTTTTTTCTTTTTTTTCCATTAGATATTTTCTTTATTTACATCTCAATCTTATCCCCTTTCCTACTTTCCCCCTGAAAATCCCCTATCCCCTCCCTCATCTCCCTGCTCCCCAACCCACCCACTCCCTCTTCCTGGCCCTGGCATTCCCGTATACTGGGGCATAGAATTGGCACAGGACCAAGGGCCTCTCTTCCCATTGATAATCAACTAGGCCATCCTCTGATACATATGCAGCTAGAGCCACGAGTCCCACCCTGTGTTTTCTTTGACTGGTGGTTTAGTACCAGGGAGCTCTGGAGGTACTGGTCAGTTCATATTGCTGTTCCTCCTATGGGGCTGCAAACTCCTTCAGCTCCTTGGGTACTTTCTCTAACTCCTTCATCGGGGACCCTGTGCTCAGTCCAATGGATGACTGTGAGCATTTGCCAGGCTCCTGATAAGGAGTCAACTATATCCGGCTCCTGTCAGCAAGCACTTGTTGGCATCTGTAATAGTGTCTGGGTTTGGTGGTTGTTTCTGGGATGGATCCTGAGGTGGGGCAGTCTCTGGATGGTCATGCCTTCAGTCTCTGCTACAAACTTTGTCTCTGTAACTCCTTCCATGTGTATTTTGGTCCCCATTCTAAGAAGGAACAAAGTATCCACATTTTTGTCTTCCTTCTTGTGTTTCATGTGGTTTGTGAATTGTATCTTGGGTATTCTGAGCTTGAGGGCTTCTGGACTAATATCCACTTCTCAGTGAGAGCATATCATGTGTGTTCCTTTGTGATTAGGTTACCTCACTCAGGATGATATCCTCCAGATCCATCCATTTGCCTACGAATTTCATAAATTCATTGTTTTTAATAAGCTAAGTAGTACTCCATTGTATAAATGTACCACATTTTCTATATCCATTCCTCTGTTGAGGGACATCTGGGTTCTTTCCAGCTTCTGGCTATCATAAATAAGGTTGCTATGAACATAGTAAAGCACATGTCCTTACTACAAGTAGGAACTTCTTCTGGGTATAAGCCCAGGAGTGGTTTTGCTGGATCTTCCAGCAGTACTATTTACTTTGCTTGGCTAATGGATTTCAGATTGACTACTGTCACTGGTCCTTCGTGCTCCAGCTCTGTTGTTATTACTTTTCCAACAGTAAAAGTAACATTTATTTGCCTGTTGTAATTGTCCTCTTGAATATAAGCTCATTCTTTCTAGCACTTTCTGAATCCTCGATGCCTGGTTCTACTCAGCTGTTCTGGTTTAAATTCTTCTCTTAACTGATTGATTCAAATTGGCTTCTCTCAACTTCTGCTTACCTACACTGAATTGCATGAACTTGACTCGACAGCACTGATTGTCAACTCACTGACTCACCTGAACTGACTGCCTAAAAACCAGAAATCTGCATAGTTCTGTTTTCTGAGTGGTTGGTTTAAAGTCATGTACTACCATGTCTGGACATAAGCCTTTCTTTATCTGAAACTTGTTCTGAACCAGGCTGGCTTTGAACTCAGAGGTCGACTTGCCTCTGTCTCCTGGGATGAAAGGCTTGTCTGTATTCCAGCTGGATCATTCGGATCTAGAAGAAGAAACTTAGTATAGCGAGATATAAGGTACAATATGTAAAACATATGAAACTGAAGAAGAACGAAGACCAAAGTGTGGACACTTTGCTCATTCTTAGAATTGGAAACAATCACCCATGGAAGGAGTTACAGAGACAAAGTTTGGAGCTGAGACTAAAGGATGGTCCATCTAGAGACTGCCATATCCAGGGATCCATCCCATAATTAGCCTCCAAGCTATGACACCATTGCATACACTAGCAAGCCTTTGTTGCAAGGACGGTGATATAGCTGTCCCTTGTGAGACTAGGCCGAGGCCTAGCAAACACAGAAGTGGATGCTCACAGGGCCCCCAATGGAGGAGCTAGAGAAAGTATCCAAGGAGCTAAAGAGATCTGCAACCCTATTGGAGGAACAACATTATGAACTAACCAATACCCCAGAGCTCTTGACTCTAGCTGCATATGTATCAAAAGATGACCTAGTAGGCCATCACTGGAAAGAGAGGCCCATTGGTCATGCAAACTTTATATGCCCCAGTACAGGGGAACGCCAGGGCCAAAAAATGGGAATTGGTGGGTAGGGGAGTGGAGGGGGGGATGGGGTGGGGGACTTTTGGGATAGCATTGGAAATGTAATTGAAGAAAATACGTAATAAAAAAAAGAAAAAAAAAGATCTTTGGATATGATCCCTTGCCAGAGAAGCTATGTTAAGGGATTAAAATTGCTCTACATACATTGATCAATGCTGGTGATTGAATTTATGTCCTCATACTTGCATGGTAAGTACTGTATCAACTGAGGCTTCTCAAGCCTTTAAAGATCTTCATCAATGACTTTCTAATATAAAATTAAATTAGGGGTGTTAGGGGTGTTAGAGTTCTCTCTGGGGCAGGGAAGGCAATAAGGAGTATGTTTGAAATACATTCAGAAAGTGATACCTAGCTTTACAATCAGTATACTGATTACTTCTGATATAGGAAATGGCCACATTAATTTAACTGACATTTCTATTCTGTACTTATTATATTAACTTTAAAAAGAAAGTATATAAACCCAAAGCATGTCACTAACGTTTCTATTTCTTAAATTGCCTATTTTATGTATTTGATTTACTGTGGCATTTAAGTTATTGAAAACTCTGGCATTGACTCCATTTTCAGTCCCTCACAATTGTGACAATTAACCCAGTTGACCCACCTTGTGGAATGTTTGGTTCAGCCTTAACCTTGGGCTCTGAACAGTTTTTCAGCATGACAGTTGCACGCTTCATGTTTGAAAAAGCTGCATTTTATTTCTTTGCAATGAGAATTTACAAGTAATTATATACAACATGGTAACATTATAATTTAATGAGAAGGCTCACTAATGCAGGATATATGAGAATTAGGATTAGAAAAGTAGTAATCAAGCCAGTCTACAGATAAAAGCCACAGTTGGTGCTAAAAATCACACTGTATTTTGTTGAATAGTAGAATTTCTTTGCTCTTGGCAAAGCTACACATTCTTTTTTTCTGGAGACTCTTCCTATACAGTAAGATACACCATTGCATATACTAGCAAGATTTTATCGAAAGGACCCAGATGTAGCTGTCTCTTGTGAGACTATGCCGGGGCCTAGCAAACACAGAAGTGGATGCTCACAGTCAGCTAATGGATGGATCACAGGGCTCCCAATGGAGGAGCTAGAGAAAGAACCCAAGGAGCTAAAGGGATCTGCAACCCTATAGGTGGATCAACATTATGAACTAACCAGTACCCCGGAGCTCTTGACTCTAGCTGCATATGTATCAAAAGATGGCCTAGTCAGCCATCACTGGAAAGAGAGGCCCATTGGACACGCAAACTTTATATGCCCCAGTACAGGGGAACGCCAGGGCCAAAAAGGGGGAGTGGGTGGGTAGGGGAGTGGGGGTGGGTGGGTATGGGGGACTTTTGGTATAGCATTGGAAATGTAAATGAGCTAAATACCTAATAAAAAATGGAAAAAAAAGATATGTCATCAGAATATTTATCCATTATCCATAGGGAGATACTGTTTTTCTCCCCAAATCCTACTCTACTAATTTTAACTCATTCCCTTTTTTCTAATGCTTAACATTTTAAATTATGATCATTATAATAGATTTGGGTTTTATTTTCACCATATTGATGATTCTGTAATGGGTGGATCCTCATTCTTGACACTGGAAGGGTTGAGTAGCACAATGATGCATCTATGTATCACTTTGCATATGTACATATGTAAAGGAAAGATGCAATATATGTAACTGATTACCTTAAATGATCCTAATATGCTTGCAGTGCTAATCAATGTGTACACATCATTAAACTGGCATCTGAGCTTCAATATATATATATATATATATATATATATATATATATATATATATATATACACATACATACATATACATATGTGTGTAAGTATATATATTTATTTAACATATATATGTATATATTTAACATGTATATACTGCTAGGTAAATATATGTTTTAGCTATATAAGGGGTAAGTGATAGGTGATTTGTAGATAGATAATAGATAATAGATAGATAGTTAATGTGGTGCATGTGTGTGTTGTGTATGTTTGTGTGTGTGTGTGTGTGTGTGTGTGTGTGTGTGTGTGTGTATGCATGCAACCATTACATTCCACAGCATAAATGTGATGCTCAGAGATGACTTTCAGGAGTTACTTCTTCCCTTCCACTATATGGGTGATGGAGACTGATCTCAAAACGTGAGACTTAAAGGCAAGTGTCTTTATCCAAGGAGGCACTCCACTGATCTTTAAAAGCTATGTTGAATTTCCTTCTGGTTTTGGAACAGGATCTCATATTTTAACCTAGGTCACCCTGAAATATAGACCACAACCTAAGTTGACCTCAAAGTCATAGCAAGTCTTCTGCCTCAGTCTGTTGAATTTTCAGATTACAGGCATATGCAACTATGTTGTCTCTAAATATCATATTCTTTCTGTGTTTGTGAATATTATTCATGTGTTTACTCATGTGAACATTGGTACATATGAATAACAATAGGTAAGGGCCAGAGAAGGATATAAATTATCCTATATTGCCTCTGCCTTGTTCTTTTGAGACAGGGACTCTTATTAAACCTGGAGCTCACTAACTTTTGGCTAGGCTTGCAACCAGCAACCCCCAGTGATCTTCCTATCGTCACCGTGTCCTTCTCAGTAGCAGAGTAAAGGCAGCCATTCTCACTCCAGTATTCTTAAGCAAGGATCCTGGTTACCTGAATGTAGCCCTTCATACTTGCGCAGCAAGGGAATATGAAATCATCTCCCTAGCCTCCTGCATATTTTCTTAAGGAGGAACATTAAAGTAATGTTATATTTGCAGCCTTAAAATGCTTCATTCCTACTGCCCAAAATTTCTATTATTCTCTCTCATACACAGAATTGTGGTGATGCCTACCCACTCCTTTTGCCATTATATGGGCAGTGGGACCCACCTCTTTTGCAACTCTGGGCAGAGGCAAACCACTCCTAAAAAAAAATCTCATTATACCATAACATGTTAGGTGAGACTGGAATAATATTGAAGTCATAAATGGAAGATTAAGAGACTAAGGCAGTTATCATGAGCAGGAGGGCATTAGAAATATAAAAGAAGATATTTGAGTCTAAGATCTAGCAAAAAAAAATGACTGGATGATTTTGTAAAACTTGGAGGATTACATATCCATAAATAAGAATGGATCTTGATCTACTTGAGTTTTGTAGAGCTAGCATGAGTGAAATTTGATGGCTTTTCAAATACATTTCTGGTTATTCAATATTTCTAGCTGAATAATGTGGTTTTTACTGTAGAACTCATTTGAAAAGAATCCTATCACTTTTAGATATTCGAATGAATTATTGTTCTGTCAGCTGGGAGACTCACAAATTGTCTTTTATAAACTCTTCAATTCAGAGAAGTAACATCAAGTCAGGCTTGCATGTTTTCTCAATCCTGATATAAGACTGGAAATATGTAAGTATTATTAAATAATAACTGTGTAATTCAGTATTTTTCAGTATTTAATTTTATAAACTATTAATTTGTAAAGTATTAGACTAGAGAAGATGGCCATCTTTCACAAGGAATGAAGCTCATTTTTCTGCCATGCCTAGTTTTAACTTGATTTATTGTTTCATTATTTTTCTGTTGCCAAGCATATCTCTGTTATTGAAAATAAAAGAGATAAACTCTCCCAAAAATTTAGGACAGCTTTTTTTCCTATCCCTCTCAGAAACTGGATGTTATTTCTCATTTAGAAATTTTGATGGACTTTGTTTTGAGCTCACAGAGAGAATGGAACTCTAAACAATTTGTAATACATCGAAGAAACTATACATCTACCACCTTCCCCTACCCAGTGGGACAAAAAGGCATTATGTATGCTTAGCACATATAAGACATTCCATTATGTTTTTTTTTCTATCTGTAAGGAACCATAATCTAGAATTTGAAGTACATTTTAAAAATAAGCTTCTCAAATGATCCTTGATAAAAATACAAACTTTTAAATTATTCTTTAGAAAAAAATAGTCAAAGTTAAAAAAAATTCTCTACACAAAATATATGAAATTTAGAGCTGTTTTTCCAGTAAAATAAATATATATAACATTATCACAAATACCATACCATATATATGTATATCTATATGCCTATACATACACATATGGATATTTGTAGGTAGAGATGTATGAATATATGGATGGACTTATGAGTGGACAGATGGGTGGGTGGATAGATTGACATAACTCTAGTTACTTTCAGTTGCTGTGACAAAACACTATCCAAAATCAAGTTGGGGAAGAATACATTTTATTCGTCTTACACTTCTACATCAGAGCCCATCATTGAGGATAGGGAAGTCAGGAAATGAAGCAGATACTATGGAAAAATGCTGCTTGTTGCTTGCTTGCTTCCAGGTGTATCTTCAACTTTCTTTTTTAGAAGGTAGGTCCTAGAGATAGCACCATCCACAGTGGGCTAGGCCCTCAAACATCTGTCATCTATCAGAAAATACCCCACAGTTGTACCCACAGGCCCATAAGACAGAGGCAGTTCCTCAACTATGATATTCTCTTTCTATTTGTACAAAGTTGACAATTGAAGCTGATGACAACAGAAAATCCATAGCACATTATTTTTCATTTTCCTATCCTCAGTTTTGAAGATCCGTGTTAAACATTTGTTCAGTTGCGAACAGCAGTGTAATGAACATTATCAAATGTGGCCTGAAGTGAGCAGGCAGAAAGCAGAGTGGTACCCAGTTCAAAGGGCATGGGTGGGAACCAGGACCTGCAGAGAGCATACCTCTCCTCAAGGGCACTGCCTCCAAAATATCTAATAACAGAACAAATGCAAGAAACTGTTTTCCTGGTAATTATATACCATAGGCAGCATCTCCTGCCATGCTGCCTTTCTTAGAGTTACAGCCTTACACTATATGCCCTCACTTCAAATTGGCTTCAAGATATCTGCCATTCTTTGTCTTTGAATCTATCCCAATTAAGTCAAGATCTGGATAAAATGTTTATGGCCTCTCAAACTATTTCTGTGGGCAGATCAAGTGAAACATTCTTACTACAAAGCGCCAATAAAACGGCCTGGCCTTTGTTTTGGTTGGATGTTTTAAATAACTCATGATTTCTACCACATTGTGGACTTGCTTTTCTGTAGTAGCACTTTCCGTTTAAATATTGATTTATATTTTGATTATGTTTGTGCATGTGTGTCTGTTTGTGGGGGCATGTACCTGGGGAAGGGCAAGAAAGAGGGCATCTGATCCCCTGATCTGGAGTTACAGTCAGTCCTGTGCCTCTGAAGTGGCTGCAGGAGCCAAACAGCCTTTCTGTGCTGGAGCAGACTGTAGTCTTAGTGACTAAGCCATGCCTTCAGATCCTCTGTACTGACTCTTAAATGGTAAAACTAATTTTTATCTATATGACTTTGATGGAAATAATATTTTCGATGTATTGAAAAAATAGCTACTGATGAATTTGGAAAAACATATTCCTATTAACTGATATGTATGTACCATATGACTTAATGACAGATGGCTTATTTTCTTTTCCTGAAGGAACATGATGTAGTCCCTGTAAGGAAAAATACAAGCCCAGACATACGTCTTGTTGGAAAAAAGCACTATAGGGCAAATAAAATCGGATCTTCATTCTGCATTCAAATAATGTATTAGGAATACTAGTACAATGCATACTTACAGTTTTACCAGAGGATTCATTAAAAGTGGTTGTTGTCTTATATATCATATGAGGTAATAGTTTCTTGCAATTTTATATTGATAGAAAGTGCACATGAGTGATTGACATAAATAATAGCCAGTTAAAAAGGATGTTTTCCATGCTAACTTGTTCTTTTATTTTTTTCTACAAGAAGCATTAACTACAAAGAATATATTGAGTGTTTATTATTATAGTGCTTCAGAAATTTTAAAGGAGTGGGCATGCTTTATCTTTAGAGTCTTATTCATTTCTTTCTATTCCTATAATAAAACACCATAACCAAAAATAACAGTGGGAAATTATTTCTTCCATCTTCCAGGTCACAGTTCATCACCAAAGGAAGACAGGCAGGTATTTCAAGAAGGACTAAGGAGCAGAAATCATGAAGAATCATTGTTTGCTGCCTCCTTTCAAGCCCAGGCTTAGCTAGCTTCCTCATGCATTTCAAGGCCACCTACCTAAGGACTGGTGCCACCACATAGTAGGCCAGGTCCTCCTACAATAATGAACAAACAAGAGCAGTTCCTGCCCTGAGGCACAGGCTGGCCTCTCAGGAGACTCTGGGCTACATAAAACTTACTATTAAAATTAACCAGCACATGGAGCATCTACTGAAAGAGCAGATCCTGTTTCAATAGCTCTGGTTTGCTATTGAAGAGTCAATTTTCCACTAAGTAGGTGAGGCTTTCTTTACCCCTAGGCTCTATTTTTGCCTAACAATGAATTATTGGACAAAGTATTTGCAAGTCAAAAAACCTTAGCTTGCCTTTTCAGGATTATCAAAATGTGGATGTCAGAGACACACAGGACATCTTAAGACCTGCAAAAATAACAGCATTGAAATGCAGTATTTTTTCTGTATGCTTTTTGAATCTTCATTGATAGAATTGCCTGACACTCAGAAAGTGTAGTGTCTATTATATCTATATATCTACATAAAATCTGCAGCTTCCCTGACTCCCAGCAGGTGTGTTCTCATTAGCATCTGTGATTTAAAAAGTCTGACTTTCTCTCAGCAAGATGCACTTTTATTAATATACATTATATTATATGTCCCTCATTTTACAGTGTTATAACCTGGAGCTGAATCAAGAGCTCCTGCTGTAGGACCTACTTAGTTCATAAACATGGACCAACAGGGCTGTGTATTATACTGTTGTCTTCTGCATAATTATAGGAGGGTAAAAAATTATTTAAGAATAAGTGAAAATGATAGCTTAAAGGGAATGTTAGAAGAAATAAGAGTTATGGAAGTAACATATTTGCCAGCTGTGAATACAAATTTTCATAGTTTCAGAGGAATAAACATATAGATATAAAACTGTAATTTTCAGGATATAATTTTGAAATCTTGTTTTCTTTGTACTTGTGACTTGAATTAGAAATAACCCCAGCACCGTCTTATGTGTTTGAACTCTTAGTATCTAGTTGATGGTGCTAGTGATGGTGGTCATGGAAACTAGGTAGTAGAGATGACTGGAGGAAGCTTGTCATTGGGGGGAGGCTGATGACAGTTGATAGTCTGTCTGGTACTGATACCTGAGTTCCTTCTTGTGTCATATGTATAAATATAATGCGATCTCTCTGATTTCTGCTCCTACTGCTCTACTATGCCTTGTCAATCATTATGAAATCCCATGTGGAAATATAAACCAAAATAAACCCTTTCTTCCATAAGTTACTACACATCAGTTTTGTTTTGTTTTGTTTTGTTTTGTTTTGTTTTGTTTTAATCACAGCACCAGAAAGGCAACTAATATATCAATGGATTGTGATGGTAAATAATCAAAAAAAATTCTGTATGAAAATAAAATAAATTAATAATAAAATGAAAGGAAATAAGGAAGAATATTCCTGGCAACCCCACCCTTTGCAGAGGGACTGTTGGAATTGATGGTGGCCTAGGGATCATTACTTTCTTCTGGGGGTGTTGTTCTGGTCCATTGTCTACCCTCCATTGGGTAACTCTCCACTGATGCCAAATAGACTGGGTTAGTTTGAATGAGGGCTTATTAATAACAAACAAAACAAAACAACATCTGCTTATCTCAAGTGCTCCCTGCCCTCAATATATCTGATTGGAGCCTGTCCTTCCTGTAATTCCAGTTGAGTCAGAAATTCTCAGAGGGGGTTGGGGGGGGGGCAACCGCTTCTCTCTTCTCTTTACTGCCTTACTTGGTTTGTCATCCACCTTCCTACTCAAGCACCAGCCCTCATCTGACCTATGTTTTAACCTCATGCCTTGTTCTGGAAGATATTAACAGCTTTCATCACTTCCTTAGGCAGCCAGAGCACTCTTTCTCTCTCCCATTCTTAAGACTTTTGTAATATTGCTAATGTGCATGATGTAGGCAGGCCCTCTCTTTTTGTCCTCGAGTTCCATATACTTCTTTGTATTTTTGTAAAAAATGTGAAAGTTCTATTTTTTTAAAATACTTTCTAAGAATTCTTTCACCTGCCTTTTTGGACAAATAATATGAACTCCTCACACTGAGAGTTATTTTTAAAAGACTTTATTCGACTCAAGTTGCTTTATTATAGGTTTTCGAGTAAATAAATTCTGAAAACAACCACCCAGTTCTTTATGAGTTGAGAAAAGAATTCCCCACCTAAGCATACATTTCAATTAATATTAATTTTTGCCTCAGGGCTCCTTTTCTTAAAATGAATTCAACATCATGAAATGGATCATTTCTACACAAAACTGTCTCCACAATAGATTTAGATATATGGTCTTAGAAGCAGAGTCTTTTTTTATTTGTTGCTGTAAACCAACATAAAATATACTTCTGTGAGTCTTGTAAAAAATATCAAGGACTAAAAGAGATTTGCTTACATTCATGACTAAAGTTTAACTACTATTACCCGTTACTGGAAAGACCTTTCTCCAAAGCACTATAACAATTTGTTGAAAATCAACTGGCTGTGAATACATGCATTCACTTCCAGTTTGTTGTCTGTCTATATATTTGTGTGATTCCAACATCATGGTATTTTAAGAATTATATCAATTAAGTGCATTTGAACTTACTGGATTACTTTCTTTTTGTTTCTTTTTGAAGATTTATTTGGTTGTTTGACTATTCTGTTGTATGGTTTTATGGTCATTTGCACAATTTATAATTTCAACTAAACCATTTGAATTACTTATGAACATATTTTATTTATGATATATATCTCCATTCACAGCTATATTAAATACTTAATACATCATTCATTCATATGAGGTTCTCAAAGGAAATGTTTCTTTTGTGAATGTTATTTGTGTGTGTGTGTGTGTGCGTGTTGTGTGCATGTGTGTGTGTGTGTGTGTGTGTATGTGTGTGAGTGTGTGTATTCACACACACCTGCAGGTATTTTTAGAGGTCAGATTATGGCACTTCATCCCTGGTAGCTATAGATTCACACAGTTGTAAACCACACAGAGATGCTAAAAACCAGCTTTGATACTCAGAATGATCAGGGAGGATTCTTAATATTAAAGCATTCTTCCTAGCTAAAAAGCCAGTGTTGCCTTCAAAGTCACCCATGGGTCAATATGCTCTATTGTTCTTGGAGATAGGAAAGGGGAAATGTTTTAGTGTGTGTGCTACTTTATACCACACAAAATGTCTTCAAGAATGCATTTGATCTAAATCAAACCTTTACTTAATTACACCAACTGTTCTATTAAGAATGCCCTTTTCTCATAACTTGAACTCGATATAAGTGGGGATCATAAAGATGGATAAAAACCTAGCCCTGGAGCAAAATTGCTGCTAATTCTCAAGAAATTGCATTTTGTCTTCAAGCTTTTGTCAATATCCCCAAGTAATTATTTTCTACCAGATAATGAACCAATCAAGCAATATAGATAAAATAAATGTCTTTTCCTGTTTACTGAGACCTTAGCTTTCAGATGGCTGAGAGTTACTGTTGATAAAGATACATTAAAAATAAAATCTGATGAGAGAAGCAAAACTCAGTATATACAAGCCCAAAAGGGCAAGTGATACCTAAGCTTGTAATCCAAACACTTGGAAGGCTGAGGCAGGAAAAGCATGACTTCCAGGCCAGCCTGGGTTATATGAGACAAATTTACCCAATATATTGCAAAATAGAGCAAGCAAATCAAACATTAATCAAGCAACCAAAATAAAAGGGTCAATGCTTGGAAACTCTAAATTTCACTGCTTAAAATTGTCCCAATTTTGTTATCAATGTAAAAACCATAAACAAAAAATGACAAACAAACAAACAAAAAACCCTAAAAACATTGAATGTGTTTTTGAGAATGATGCTGCCCAACGACAAATTATTTTTGAGAATATTTTTTGATGATTGAATCTTTAAAATAAACACAAAGAGGTCTCAAAAACTGGTATATTTTTGGTTGTGAACCTAGCCTTTAAAAGCTGAGCCATCTCAATGTAAATAGAGAAAATATTTGACAAAACCCTAGTATATTATAAGCTGTAAAAAATGGCCCCAAAAGGACACTTCTTTCAATTCCCATTTAGAAAGTCCCTACACAATAAGATGTAGAGAATCAATATGTACTAGTTGAGATATAATGAATAAAATCATAAAGTTCTACTAGATATGTGCACTATCCATGACAGATATACATGCTGTGATGTTTTGAAGGAGAATCTATCATAAAAGCTACAAGCTCATGTATTTGAATATTTGAAAATGTTATGAAATGTAGAGAAAATGGAGATTGTTGTACATCATTAGGATGGCCTTGGGAGTTTATAGATGCACCCATTTCAAGTTAATTTTATATTTTCTGTTGAAGATGATGTGATCTCTTACTTTTGTTTCTGGCTGCCTCCTGCCTGCTGCTATGGTGAACTATTCCTCTAGAACCATTAGCCAAAACTTATCTCATGATATCATACCTTGCTTTTGATCATAGTGTTTAATCACACCAACAAAAGGACACTGATACATATGTTAAGCAATAAACTTACTCTATAGATTGCATGGTATACCTAGATATATTTTTGTTAAAAGACATTATTTCATTCACTGGTAACAACTCATATAAATATGATCTATAATTATTTTGCTTTTATACAGACATGGTATTCTAGACAGATGTTTAATTCGTGGACATCTTTAATAGAATTCATATGTGGAGCTGAGAAATAAAAATATGTAACTAGGAAATTCAGGGCACTGGTCTGTAATTACTGCATGAAGCTATGTAATGATTTTCTTTGGAGGGGGTCTTGGTATAATTCGCATATGAGAACAACGTATGTAGATATATTTAGCTAGACAGAAGGGCTGTCTGTGGGAATTCTCACTTTATATAGACATAGATGCTCATCAAGATAATTTATACACAGAAATACAGTGTGTGTTATTTCCTTTTGAACAGAATGTTACTCTATGACAAATTTGTTGATAATAACATACAAATACATAATCTACAATCTTCATCCAGTACATAAAGTAAGAACTCAAGTTCAGGGTATATAGCAGATACCTTGAGATATATCAGATTTCAGAGCAGTTGGTTGAGAATAGTAAGGACTGAACAACAATTACAGTTTTTTTCATGTTGCTCCAAAGTCCTGCTTGTGACCCATGGAGTAAATAAAATAAACTCTCCAAACCATTAAAATAGGATGCAAATGTTTACTTAGTCTACTTAGCCTGACTCCGACATTTATATACCAGAAACTCACTCTGAGATCATATCTGAATATTTATCACTTTCATTGAAAATGCTTTTTTTCTCTTTATCTCTGTTTTTTGCATTTTTGACAAATGATATTTTATATATACATATATATCTACACACACACACAACCTGAGTATTTGTGAGTGTGTGTGTGTGCATGTGTGTGTGTGTGTGTGTGTGTGTGTGTGTGTGTGTGTGGAGAGAGAGAGAGAGAGAGAGAGAGAGAGAGAGAGAGAGAGAGAGAGAGAGAGAGAGAAAGAGAAAGAGAAAGAGAGAGAGAGATTTGTATTCCTTTGTTTGGAAAAGCATTACTCATAACAGCTAAATTGTGTTAGCAACGTACACTTCCCCATATGAATAAATGGAGAAGAAAGGGGTATATATGCATATAATAAAATATTCTTCAATTAAAAAGTGAATTTTTTTCATTTATTAAACATCAAGAATGGTTGAGGCTATAAAACTAACTGAATTTAATCATAGGAGATAAACAGTATATAATTCTGTTTATATGAAAAACTTAAATTCTACTTTGGTATAAATTTTAACTGCAAAATATTTTAAAAGATTAATATTTAATTCGTGCTTCTACTAAATGAAGTAATTCATTACAACTCACTAACAATCATAAGAGAGGCTATGGTGGGACCCAAAATTAGTGCAGGTTAGAAGGTTTATTAAATGGATTTTTAAAATCTGGAAAACAATGTTTGTCAAGAATTTTAATTATCTCATTGATACACAAATACTTTTAACCCATGGGTAATCCCTCTAGAGTACTTCAAAGTTCATTAACTTTTACTGAAAACATAGTAAGATTTTATTGTCATTTTAACTTCTGAGGCAAGTGTCTCATCCTCTGCTACATGTTACATATTGTTTTATTGCTGAAGCACCTACAAATAAGATTAGGTGGTATATTGATTTCTTGCTGTACTTACTGAAATTGTAAATTAAGCCCCAGTGATATATCTTACAGAGGAATGTTCCCAAAAAACTGGGCTTTGATTTTTGAAGCAGAGTGTATAGTGGATTACCCAGTTTAAGAATCTGACATGAAGAAATAACCTTAATGCAATCTATGGGCTATGCATGACTGTGGTGGATTGAGTTACATGTATCCATTGTAGAATGTGTATCACTCTGCAAACTGAGGCTGATAATGAGGAGCCTCTTTTGAGAGTTAGGATGCATATGAGAGTTCTAAGTGACATCTTGTAATTAATACTTTTTCTCATATTCTGACAAAATACGTGACAAGAGCAAATTGGGGAAAGGATATTTTGCTTTGGGTACCAGCTTGAAGACACAGTCCATCATGGAGGCAGGATCTTCAGGAAACTCATCATTTTGCGTTCATAATCAAGAAGTACAGAGATAAGTACTAGTTATGCTGGTTGGAATGACCATGGTCCACACAGGATCATATGTTATAATACTTTCGTCCTCAACTGTTATATCAATTTGGGAAGGATTTGGGGGTGTTGTCTTGTTGAAGGAGAACTATGTTGCCAGGGAAGAGCTTAGAGAATTCAGAAGATTCATACCATTGCCCACTCCCTGTCTCTGGCTGAATGTTGTATGTAAGCTCTCAGTTACTGTACCAGTGCTGTGCCTGCTTACCTGATGCCCCATAAATATTCTCCCCTATAATCCTTGAAAGCTGTAAATCCACGGATAAACACTTAATTTTGTAAGTTGCCTTGGCCATGGTGTCTTATTGCAACAATCAAAAAGTAACTAAGTTACTATTGCTCAGATATCTTTATTATTTTTTAATCAGTTTTGGTCCTTGGAACTTGGTCCACAGCATGATGTCATCCACATATAGCTTAAGTCTTCCCATCTCAGTTAATCCAATGCATAATACTCTGCTCAGATATACTCAGAGGTTTGTCTCCATGGTGGTTTTTAAATCCTATCAATCTGATTATCAGTATTAAGCATCACATTGAATTGAAAGTGGAAAATTGCTCTAAGTACTAAACTAAAGAGTCCATTAGTGAAATAAAGATATCATGATATCGAGAAGGAAATATAAAAATACCTATTCCTTACTTTTTTCCACAGTGGTTGAAAACAACCATCTACTCCAATTATCTTATACACCAAGATACCATTTCTAAAACAAATATTATAAATAAATTATGTAAGAGTTGAAATCACAGAAAATAGAGGAATTTATTTGTTTGAGTCTTTCATCATCTCCTCATTGTCTAACTGAGGAAAGAAGTTAATTCCTTGACATATCTTACTTAACAATGCAACCTTGTACACAGTTGCACTACACACAAAACCCTTATATATGGAGTTGTGTTTGGCATATCAATAGAACTTCAGTGATGTGGGTCAATATGTTCTGCTCTAGGTTATGAAACTGAGTAAAAAATCCAGTTTTTTTACTTTGTTGACTCATGGTTTTTGTACAGTATTGGTGTTTAAATTGCAACACTATAGTATATATATGTACATATGTGCTTAACTATCTTTCTTTCTCTATATGAGTATATGTGTTTGTCTATATCAATGCACACCTGTCTCTCTCCCTCTCTCTCTTTCTGTGAATGTGTGTTTCTGTGTACATGTGTTCATCTTAACTCAATTTGATCTATTGAAAGTTGAATGATGTTGTAAGTTATATTTGTCCTTTAATGTGAATACATTAGGAGTCATTATATATATATATATATATATATATATATATATA
Organism: Mus musculus; assembly: GCF_000001635.26. NCBI lineage: Eukaryota > Metazoa > Chordata > Mammalia > Rodentia > Muridae > Mus > Mus musculus. Next base: position 79,857,918 of record NC_000072.6, on the reverse strand, counting down.
TATATATATATATATAATGTGAATACATTAGGAGTCATTATATATATATAATCAAGTTATAGGCAGGAACATGATATAGATGTCTCCTGAGAGGTTCTGCCAGAGCCTGACAAATAAAGATGTGGATGCTCACAGCCAATCATTGGACTGAGCATGGGGACTTTAATGGAGGAGTTAGAGAAAGTACCAAAGGAGCTGAAGGGGTTTGCAACCCCAATGAAAGAAGAACAATATCAACCAACCAATACCCCCACACCCACTCCAGAGCTCCCAGGGACTAAATCACCTACCAAAGAGTACACATGGAGGGACCTATGGCTCCAGATGCATATGTAGCAGAGGATTGCCTTATCTGGCATCAATGGGAGGATAGGCCTTTGGTCCTGTGGAGGCTCGATGCCTCAGCATAGGGGAATATTTGGGCGGTGATGCAGGAGTGGGTGGATGGGCAAGGGAGCACCCTCATAGAAGCAGGTGGAGAGAGGATGAGATAGGGGGTTTGTGGAGGGGAAACCAGGAAATGGGATAAACTTTAAATGTAAATATAGAAAATATCCAATAAAAAAAGGAAAAGAAATTAAATGGTTTTATACACAGAGCACTGAATATACAAAACACGAAGGAACATAACCTAAGCTGCTTCTATCACATACTTTGTCCCAGCAACAGAAAAGTGACTAACACACTTGCTCATGTTTTTTAATCCAAATATTCCTAGTGCTAAAAATGATTTTCCTACTTATGCCTCTTAATAGTGTTTCAAACTTCAGAATAAAGTGACTACTTTTGACATTAGTCTATAAATATTTCTGTACTTCAGGAATCTCAAAGTAAGAAAACTCCAGATACCTTCTAAAAGGGAAACACTAGAGAATGCCTATAAATATGAAAATATGGTACCAGTATATAAAATAAACATCATTAAATTATTAACAAAAATAAAGCAAATATCTACTTGTGTTTTACTGGATTTTTTTTTAATTACATTTTAAAGGTTATCCCCTTTTCCGGTCCCCCCACCCTGAATCCTTCTATCATATCACCCCTTTCCCTGCTACTATGAGGGTGTTCACCCACGCACCCACCCACTCCTGCCTCCCTATACTGGCATCTTCTTACACTGGGGAAACAAGCCTTCAAAGGACCAAGGGACAACCCTCCTGTTGATGCTTGATGGCCATCCTCTGGTACATATGCATCTGCAGCCATGGGTCCCTCCACATGTACTCTTTGGTTTGTGGTTTAGTCCCTGGGAGCTCTGCGGGGTCTGGTTGGTTGATATTGTTCTTTCTATGGGGCTGCAAACCCTTTCAGCTACTTCAGTCCTTTCTCTGACTTCTCCATTGGGGACACTGCTCAGTCCAAAGGTTGGATGTGAGAGCATCTATCTCTGTATTTGTCAAACTCTGCAGAGCCTCTCAGGAGACAGCTATATCAGGCCCCTGTCATCAAGTACTTCTTGACATTCGCAATAGTGTCTGGGTTTGTCGACTGTATATGGGATGGGTCCCGAGGTAGGGCAGTCTCTAGATGGCCTTTCTTTCAGTCTCTACTCCACACTTTGTCTCCGTATTTTGTACCATGAGTAGTTTGTTCTCCCTTCTAAGAAGGACTGAAGCATCCACAATTGAGTCTTCCTTCTTTTTGAGCTCTGTGAATTATATCTTGGATATTCTGAGATTTTGGACTAATGTCCAATTATCAGTGCGTACGTATCATGTGTGGACTTTTGTGACTGGCTTACTCACTAAGGATGATATTTTCTAGTTCCATTCATTTGTCTAAGAAGTTTGTGAAGTCATTGTTTTTAATAGCTGAGTAGCACTCCATTATGTAAATTCTGTATCCATTTCTCTGATGAAGGACATCTGTGTTCTTTCCAGCTTCTGGCTATTATAAATAAGGCTGCTATGAACATGTATACTTGTTATATGTTGGAGCATCTTTTGGATATATGCTCAGGAGTGGTATAGCTGGGTCCTCAGGTAGTACTATGTCCAATTTTCTGAGGAACCACCAGATTGATGGTTGAACCAGCTTGTAACCCCACCAACAATGGAGGGGTGTTCCTCGTTCTCCACATCCTTGCCATCATCTGCTATCACCTGAGTTGTTTTATCTTAGTCATTCTGACTGGTGTGAGGTAGAATCTCACATTGCTTTGATTTGCATTTTCCTGATGACTAAAGATGTTGAACATTTCTTTAGAACATTTTTTCTTGACCATTCAATATTCCTCATTGGAGAATTCTTTGTTTAGCACTATACCCCATTTTTCAAAAAAAAAAAAAGTTTATTTTATTCTCTGGAGACTTCTTGAGTTGTTTTTGCATATTGGATATTAGCCCTTTATTAAATGCAGGATTGGTAAAGATCTTTTCCCAATCTGTTGGTTGCATTTTTGTCCTTTTGACAGTGTCCTTTGCCTTACATAAGCTTTAATTTAATTTAATTTTATTTTATTTTATTTACTTTATGAAGTCCCATTTATCTATTGTTGATCTTAGAGCATACGCCATTGGTGTTCTGTGCAGGAAATTTCCTTCTGTACTCAAGTGTTTGAGGCTCTTACCCACTTTCTAAAGATCTCCCAGGCTCATGCTTGGCAGGATTAATATAGTAAAAAATGCCAACTTGCTGAAAGCAATCTACACATTCAGTGCAACCCCCCATCAAAATTCCAACTCAATTCTTTATAGTTATAATAAAGAATTTGCAAATTCATTAGGAACAACAAAAAACACAGGCTAGCGAAAACTATTCTCAACAATAAAAGAACTTCTGGCAGAATCACCATCCCTGACTTCAAGCTGTATTATAGAGCAATAGTGATAAAAACTGTATGGTATTGGTATAGAGATAGGCAATTAGATCAATGGAATAGAATTGAAAGCCCAGAAATGAAGCCACACACCCCAACTTGATCTTTGACAAAGCAGCTAAAACCATCCAGCGGGGGGAAAAAAAAAGACAGTATTTTCAACAAATGCTTGTTCAACTAATAGCATGTAGAAGAATGAACATCAATCTATTCTTATCTCCTTGTACAAAGTTCAAGTCCAAGTGGATTGAGGACTTCCACATAAAACCAGATACACTGAAACTAATAGAAGAGATATTATGGGTATTTCAAATGAGACACCCATGAACTCCTTATCCGTTCCCCACAGTATAAATTATATAGAAAGAAGTTTTTTATGTTCTTCCCAAGCAGGTTTATATAGCCCATATAATTTTTAAAATTAATTTTGTGGGTAGATATTTCCATATTTTATTGAACTTTCCTCTGTTTTTGTCTATAATTTCCATATTTTCCTTCAAATTTGACCTCTTCCATAGTGTGGAAATCATATTGTGGGGAAATCATATTTTTCAAATTATTAAGTATATGGAGAGGTCCCTTTATTAATCTCTTCCAAAAATATATATACCCATTTTCATAACATGTTCCATATGGCAATCTACAACATTTTTGCTTCACTAGTTCCTGTTCATGGAATTCACTATCATCAACTTAAGTCACAATTAAAATACTTCCCGTTGAGTTTTTTTTCCAATTCATTAGGCTATGTCTCAGCCTGCCTACCCGTAGCCCACCCCAAAACACTCAACCACAAATTCTGTATATGTTCAATTTTTAAGTTCTTTTTTACTTTGAAAAATTTATTGTGGGACATAAAATTCAGGCTTAGACTATGAATTTAGAATTGATTTTTTTTTTCACTTTACCCCCAAATACTGTGAGCATAAAATATTTCTTACCTCCTCAAACTGATAAATCATGTCAAGCACCATTCAATCTTTCTTCAAAATACATGTCTTAAGAAGAGGTGTGCTCAGGTTATCTTTTGGTGCTTTTCTAAAGTTGAAAAATAAAACTATCCAGCTTCTGGCTATTATAAATAAGGCTGCTATGAACATAGTGGAGCATGTGTCCTTCTTACCAGTTGGGGCATCTTCTGGATATATGCCCAGGAGAGGTATTGCTGGATCCTCAGGTAGTACTATGTCCAATTTTCTGAGGAACCGCCAGACTGATTTCCAGAGTGGTTGTACAAGCCTGCAATCCCACCAACAATGGAGGAGTGTTCCTCTTTCTCCACATCCCAGATGCTCCTCAACAGAGGAATGGATACAGAAAATGTGGTACATCTACACAATGGAGTACTACTCAGCTATTAAAAAGAATGAATTTATGAAATTCCTAGCCAAATGGATGGACCTGGACGGCATCATCCTGAGTGAGGTAACACATTCACAAAGGAACTCACACAATATGTACTCACTGATAAGTGGATATTAGCCCCAAACCTAGGATACCCAAGATATAAGATACAATTTGCTAAACACATGAAACTCAAGAAGAATGAAGACTGAAGTGTGGACACTATGCCCCTCCTTAGAATTGGGAACAAAACACCCATGGAAGGAGATACAGAGACAAAGTTTGGAGCTGAGATGAAAGGATGGACCATGTAGAGACTTCCATATCCAGGGATCCACCCCATAATCAGCATCCAAACGCTGACACCATTGCATACACTAGCAAGATTTTATCGAAAGGACCCAGATGTAGCTGTCTCTTATGAGACTATGCCGGGGCCTAGCAAACACAGAAGTGGATGCTCACAGTCAGCTAATGGATGGATCACAGGGCTCCCAATGGAGGAGCTAGAGAAAGAACCCAAGGAGCTAAAGGGATCTGCAACCCTATAGGTGGATCAACATTATGAACTAACCAGTACCCCGGAGCTCTTGACTCTAGCTGCATATGTATCAAAAGATGGCCTAGTCGGCCATCACTGGAAAAAGAGGCCCATTGGACACGCAAACTTTATATGCTTTAGTACAGGGGAACGCCAGGGCCAAAAAGGGGGAGTGGGTGGGTAGGGGAGTGGGGGTGGGTGGGTATGGGGGACTTTTGGTATAGCATTGGAAATGTAAATGAGCTAAATACCTAATAAAAATGGAAAAAAAAGGAAAAATAAAACTAGTTTGGCAATATAGAAAATGTTACTGATTGGTTCACTATTCTTGATTGATTTTGTGGGATTTTAAAAGTTTTTAACTTCATTTTTTAAGTATATGTTTGTGTGTAGCTTATGTATATTCGCATAAACAGACGTGCTCAGGGTGCCCAGTAAAGGGCATCATATCTCCTGTAATTGGAATTTCAGATGATTGTGAGCAGTTTCTTATTGTGCTACAAGCAGAACTTGTTCCTTCTACATGGGGAGCCAGGGCTCTTACCTGATATACCATTTCTCCAGCCCCAGCCCCAGCCCCAGCCCCAGCCCCAGCCCCAGCCCCAGCCCCAGCCCCAGCCCCAGCCCCAGCCCCAGCCCCAGCCCCAGCCCCAGCCCCAGCCCCAGCCCCAGCCCCAGCCCCAGCACCAGCCCCAGCCCCAGCACCAGCACCAGCACCAGCCCCTGCTCCTTTACCTGTTTTTGATGGTTCTCATTTCAGCACAACCTGTTTATATGAGAACTTTTTACTAAAAAAACAGACTGCTGTCACCACTTTCTGATAATTTTCTGACCTATTATAGAATTTATTTTATGTGCATTGATATGAAGTTGAGTGTATCCTACTATTTTTCTAGGAAGAAGTTAATTTTGTTTCTAGAAACACATTGAAACTATTTCTTCTTTAATCTTAGCAGAATTAATAGCAGGCACAGAACATTCCAGTGCTTGTTAAAATGTGGTAATTTTCTCCTATGAAAATGTAATTATTTTCTCCTATTAGCCCTGAATCAAATGATTGAAAACCACCCCTTACTAGCAACAAATAGAATAACTGAGAAAGCATTATGGCAGTAGGGACACCAATAGACTCAGAACTTCCAGGAAGCATCTGAGATAAGCGTAGCATCCATTTGTCCTGTTAGATAAAGATACTATAACAGTATTTACCAAACTTTAGAGAGGAGTCCATAAATGGAAAGAAAACTTGAGAGGTACATATGATGGGGAAACTAATTTTTTTCACCTTTCTAAAATAATTACTAGCAAATAATTCATAGGAATAAAATTTAATATCCTACCATATATAAAAATATGTTTATTTTGAGTATTGTGTGACAAGAAAGTATTTTGAGTATTATGTATCATAAGGAAGGTTTTAAAAATACAGAGAGTAGAGAAATGGAGAAATGGATTGATGGATAGATATGTAGGAAGAAAGAAAGAAAGAAAGAAAGAAAGAAAGAAAGAAAGAAAGAAAGAAAGAAAGAAAAGAAAGAAAAGAAAGAAAGAAAGGAAAAAAGAAAGAGAGAGAGAAAATGAGAGAAAGATGAAAGAAGAGACAGAGAAAATTTTGTGTTTCTTTTAACTTCACTGTTTTCCTTCTTATGAAAGCAGAAAGGTGTTCATTTCTGTAACCTCAGATCCTTTCTTATACTTAAAGTTCACTACCCTTATCTCAAACATTCTCACCTATTTTTATCAAGTTTGTTCTACCTGCCATTAATGTTTCTTATTTTGTGCTTTGAGCATTGTGCTTCCATTTCCTACTTTGAAAACATGAGAACCCCACCAAGGGACTGTTGATTACAACACCAGGTTATATCTAATCAATAAATCAGAGGTTATCTGTCTGCTTCTCTCCCAGGAGTTGTGATCTAAAATATTGTCTCTTCTTATTTGAAATTCAATGTAATTCAAGCAAGCCAAACTGATATATCACTCAAAACAATATGTAACGAAAATCTGCACATACAACAAATTCTCTCCAGGGAATAATTTTCTCTCAACAAATGATGAAGCATAGATTATACACCTATGATCATACCTTCACTTACGAGCTATCATTATTATTACACAGATTCCTGAAGCTACATATACTTCTTTGGTATATTTCTGTCTAATTAAATTTTATAAATAGTAAGCATGACAAGGAGACTGGATGAAGGACTTCCATGGCCTCAACTTGTCTAAAGTTTACTCTTTCATGTTGGTTGCATTCTCATGTGTTCAAACCCCTCTGAACAGCATCCTACTCTGGACTTGTCACAAAGTGATATTGCCAGTTAAACTTCAACCTTTTAGTGAGAACATTCTAGCATGTCATTCTTGTTCTTGCTCCTTTTGGATCACTTCTTGTTCTTGCTCCTTTTGGATCACTTCACCATATATTACCTCAATGTTGTCTGCTTACAACATTTTTAACAACTCTTCTGGATAATTCCATGTGTTTAAATGATCAGAATAATATGTACTTCATTAACTATACTTCCTGACTTCCTGGGAATGTCTTATGTGTATGCCACATCCTTACATTAAACAAGTTCTGTTTCTGTTGTCATCTTTGTCTATCTCTGTAGTCAATATGTTCACAAATAAAGAAACAAGTTTGGGACTTGGGAGATGGCTCAATCAGTAGGTGTTTGTCAGGCAATAACAAAGACCTGATTTCAATCCCCAACATTCCTATCTATGGCATTGTGGGTCTTGTGATTCCAGTGCTGGGGTAATGGAGACAGGTAGATTGGTAGGACTTACTCATCAACCAGCCTAACCTAGCTGGTGTGCTCCAAGGCAATGAGACTGTATTAGTTTGTTTTAGTCAGCTTGGCAAAAAATATGAGAAAAGGAAAAGTAATTGAAAATATGCATCACTAAGATTCCCTGTAGGAAAGTCACAGGTGATGGTATTTTTCCTCATTAAAGATTGCTGTGGAATGGCCTGTCCCATTATGGTTGCTGTCACCCCTTGGAATATGATCTTCATGCGTATAAGAAAGCAGACTAACTGAACAGATCATGAGGAATAAGTCACTGAGCAGCATTCCGGCATGGATTCTGCTTCAGTTCTTACCTCCAGGTCTCTGTCCTGAGTTCTTTCTCTGACTTATATAGATGATGGACTATAAAATGTAAGATGAAATAAAACCCTTTCCTCCACAAGTTGCTTGTGATCATGGCATTTATCATAGCAATAGAAACCCTAAGACAGAGAGTCTTATTTAATTTTATGTTGCTGTGATAAAACATTCTGACCAAATACAACTTATAAAAGAAAGCATTTAGATGGGCTCTTGGGTCTAGAGAATTACAGTCTACCATGTAAGATCAAAGACATAGCAGCTGGAATAGCCTAGATTTTACAGCTTGACCCACAAAGAGCAGGAAGAGAGAGAAAGAGATAACATTAGGAATGGGACAAGTCTTTAAAAATCCCCAAGTACTTTCCCCAGTGATACTCCTCATCCAAAAATGCCACAACTCCCAATCCTTTATAACAGTTCCATCAACTAGTAACTATGTGTTCAAAACCATGAACCTATGATAATCATTCTCACTCAAACAATAACATTCAACTCCATGAATCCTCTAAGTGTAGGAACACCAAAATGCAAAGTGTATTTTGATCAGTTTCTAAAGCTTCAATGGTCTCTCAGTCTCAACCCTGTTTCAAAATCTAGGTTCTCTATTGAGACTCGTGACAATTTTTTAATCATAATTCCTTATAAAATCAAAGAGTGAATTACATATTAAAATACATAATGCTACAAAATGTATAAGTCCGTTCCAAAAGGGAGGCATGGGGACATAGCAAGATAATACTAGACAAAACCAAGACTGACACCTAGCAGGTCAAATTCCAATTCTTTTCATTGTTCTTGTTGTTGTGTTTGTTTGTTTGTTTGTTTTTGTTGTTGTTGTTTTCGAGACAGGGTATCTCTGTGTAGCCCTGTCTGTCCTAGAACTCACTCTGTACACCAGGCTGGCCCTGAACTCAGAAATCTGTCTGCATCTGCCCCCCCTCCCCCCCAAGTGCTGAGATTAAAAGCGTGTGCCACCACTGCCCTGCCAAATTTTAATTCCTATAATGCCATTTCTGATATTACAGGGCATGTATAGCTCTGCTTTCCAGTTTTTGTGCCTGCCATATACATCTCTCTCTTCTGCTCTTTCAATTTCCAGTGTGAAGTTCTCTCTGACAGATATCTCCTGCCTCTAGCACCTCTAATCTTGGGTTTCCCAACACAGTACAGGTTTCGCATTCACTGCTTCACACGATTGCATCTCGCACCCTCCAAACAGGGACTCCCCTGCCATATGCCTGTCCACAGCAGTATTCATAACACCAGAGGAATACTTTCACAATGCCTTCACTAATATACCCTTCATGATTGTAAAGCCATAACCACCTGGACAACATTGTCAAGCTTGACAACCAACTTGGAGATGAAGCCAGGCCTCCTTGAATTACATTTGGAGGAGCTTTTCTTTGATGTTAGGTTTTTGAAGAGAAATTTTCTAAGATCCATTTCTTTATCAAGTTGGAAGTTTAGCTTCATGAGCTCATGCCATGAGGACACTATTCCCTTTTTTTCCCCCAACACGGATCAGAGCTTTCTTTGATCTCCTTATCTCTTTCAGTACAAGTCTGAGCTCCAAAATTAAATTTCCTAGTATTCTTTTTATTTCCTTTAAACAGTGTATTTTGCATTTCATTTTGTTATTCTTTCTTTTATTCATTGTAACCTCAGATATGAGTGATTACTAGTAGCAATGAAACAGAGTCAATACCAAGCTGTCTTGAAGGGTCCTCCTCATAAAAATGTATTTATTACATAGCCTCAGGAAAGTCCATAAGACAGTATAAAAAGTAGACACATTCTTTGGAAAATATCTCTGGCTCACTTGCTAATATCATTGGCCCCTGAAATCTCTTAAGCTATGCCTCTTATTTCTCTATATACCTCAGAAATATTGTCATCTAAGGTCCTTTAAGGATACATACAGTATTCAACCATGTTCCCAGACCAAAGTCTGAAAGTCTTCCATATCCCTTCAAAGACAGACTTGTCAGGATTTCAGAGCTTAGAAATTTCTGTCTCAGTTACTTCTCTATTGCTAAATTAGACAACATGACAAACACAACTTATTACAGGAAGCATTTAATGAGGCTTACATTTTCAGAGTTTTAGAGTCCCTAATGGCCTGGAGAAGACATGGCAACAGAAACAACTGATGATCCACTGGCAGTGGCACTAGTCCTTTGAAACCACAAAGTCCACCCCTTGCAGCACACCTCCTTAAACACAACTATACTTCTTCATCTCTGCCAGACAGTTTATATCACCTGGGGAACAACCTATGGTACCTTCTCAATCAAATTACCACAGCAACCCTGTCTCAAAAAACAAGGTAAACATCTAGGGAAGAATCTAAAATTGCTCTCTGGCCTCCATGAACACACTTCATGTACACCCAACACATGAACACACACAACATACAGAAACTAACAAGTTTAAGTTCAAAGCAGGGAGGTTGCAGCTGTACAATTTTAATCAAGGACACCTACTTCTTGAGTCTTTCACAGAACCTGTAATTTTTACCTCCACTTTTTATTATACAATCTCTAAATTTCTTTATCCACATGGCTAAAGACATGCGCATGATTTCCAAAGTTGCCTAATTCCATATTTCTTGGAAGCATTGACTGATGAATGTACATGAAATCTTAGCTATTAGATACTGTTCTGTTTGAACCCCTATGTCTACTGTTCTATATACAATGTTGTGTCTTGGTATCCCACCCGAACCATGCTGAACTTGTCAGCTTCAGTCATTAAGTTGCCTTCCAGTGTCACTAGCCATCATACTATTTAGCATTTATTGGAATAATCTAAACAGTTACATAAGCATATTAAGACTTCAAATTAATTTTGTACCAATTATGATAATATTATTAATAGTAAGAACAATAATACTACAGATAAATTACACAGTGCAACTGTAAGCACAGACTACAACTCTGGTTGTTTCATAGGAAAGCAATTCTTCCTCTTATAAAATGAATTGGCTACAGTTTCCAAGCAGCAGATGAGTAGGCTTGGATTTAATTTTCTGCTACTGCTGAGTTTAATCTCATGAAGTCTTAATTTACCCCTCCACTCTCTTTTTCCGTTATGTATTTCAGACTCACCATGACAACTGTTTTTCTAGCTACTTCATTTCTAGTTTCTTCTACCTCATAATTTAATCCTCATTACTTGTCTAACTATGTTCCTACACCAGGAGGAAATGCTATATATATTTAATCTGATCCATCTTGTCCCTTCTTAGAAATGCCACTGGAACTTCATTTCCAGAAACTATCAATTATTTTACATATTCCCGGTTGAAATACTGAACGGATTTTTAAAGATGCTCTAGATAAATTCCAAGAATGGGATTAAATTATGGAAGATGACAACGACTTCATATTCATTGGCACCTACAGTGAGAATTGTGGTCTATTATCACTGTTTTTTGAACTGGGGTTTCCTTGAAGACTCAGTTGACCGATACAATATATTGGTAATTTCGAGATCAAAAAATATATGAAACACTTGCTTTAAAGCCTTTGGCTACTGTACAAAATGTACAGCTTCAGAACTGTAGGCCTTATATAAGAGTAAGAGCAGACTGCGTGGACAAAAGAAGGATCCTCTCATCCCAGCTCACTTCTCATCTCTGCTGATCCACACAGATAAATGATATTGTTAATCAGTTTCTACCATTTCTGTACTAAAGTAAGGTTCCCTTACACCGTCATGCATTCACAAAATACGGAGATACATTCTTGTTATTTTTATTTTATACGATTTGCTTTGCAGAGAATTGTAAGGAAAGAGTGCATAGTAGAGCACAATTCAGCATCACCACCTTTGCCAAGCTTAGTAATTAGGGAACCAATAAACGAAACAACGTGATTAACAGAGCATTTGCTATAAGCAGGATGCACAATTTTTTTTTCTTTTTGTATTGGATGATTAAAAAAAAAACTTGCGGATCTGAAAAAAATCTTTAAGTATCCTTTGACTACATATTGAAGCTAATTATAGTGGTTTTATTTCAGACTATGATGAACTTTCAAGAATCCCACTCAACCAAATATGATCAATACTGAGGGAGAACAGTACTTAGGAAAAACAATGACATTATTTGAAAATATAACTTATACTTAAAATCCCCTGAGGAATTAATGTCATATTAGCCTTGTGTATGTTGTACAGGGGTATAGTATGTCTGAAATTATCTACTGCTACTTATGAACTAATTTAATAACAAAGCATCGATGAGTTCATCAGCTTTAGCATTTTGAAACTGACAAATTTTGAATCTTTGTAACTATTTTCATTTAAACTAAGTCTACAGAACTGAACTCTAAATCTCTGAGTAGAAAAGATGGGTCAGGAGCCACAGAAGCTGTCTAGACAATTTTCCTGCCCAGAGGGCATCACTGAAGCTTCTTTTGTGCTAATCTTTGGTTGAGTATAAACACACCTACAGAACACAGGCCTCGTCTTATTGACTACTATTAAGAGTGGCTGCCTATCCTTAGGACATCCATAGAAAAACAGCGAAGCGGAATATAGGAGTAGGGCTTGTGGTAAATGCCTTTGGTAGGATTCACAGAATTGCCACTAAGGAAGACAACCCACAAAAGGAGCACAGTGCTTTCCCGGACCACTGGCTGGCTCTGATCTCCTACTCAATCATTTACCAACTTACTGTCAGAAATAATGGAACACAACTTTCCTTGAAAGAAAACAGCACAAGAAAACAATAAAGAAACATATGTAGAAGTAAAAATGTGTCCATGAAATTTCCAAATGAAGCATAGTTGCCTATAAGCATAAATGTATATTCAGGTAGATACACACACACACTTAATTTTTTTGCAAAGAGATTCTGAATACCCGCACCAAGTATATTTCTTCCAAAAATCTAATGACAAAATCCTAGGATGCTTAGGAATCCAGAATAATTTTTTAAAGAATTTGCTAAGCTATATCTAAATGATAAATCAATAAGAAGCCATGAATAAATTCTGCACTCACAGTAGATTAACAACAACAATGACAACAACAACAAAAAAACAAACCGATGAAAGAGTTCAGTAGCAGCACTGCAAATGGTATCTGACTATCAGCAACCTGGGTGATCTAGAACTTAGCAAGTACAGTGTAAGAGAACAGACTTGTGCCTCTGCTTGAGACAGAAGTAGATGTGAATTTCCTTCTGTCTTTCCCATTAATAAATATGTTGTCATTATTTCATTACAATTCTTATATTGATTCATAAAACATAAGCTCTAAATTACAACACTCCTTCAATTTACTGATGGTCCAGGGCCATAGGTACTGTTTCAGATTTTCTGAGAACAGTAAATAATGTAAAGCATTTGAAGTTGGTGATATAAACAGTATTAGACATGCTGGAAAATGAATAGCCAGAATAAAAAGAGCAATCAGTGGAAAGAATGATGTTTCCTCTTCTGAAGAAGAGATTATTGAGAGAGTTATTTTAGTACAATGCAAAGACCTATCTAGGTACCATAGTTAAGAAGTTACTGCTTAGCAACACAGAAGAAATTTTAAATCCTTAAAACAAAAACGGCATTAATTATATTTTCATACCACAGAAACGAACACACTAGATTAAGAAAGAAAACCTTCTGGAGTTTTGTCTTCATCACATGACTCATCTTTAAAAACTCAGCATACATAGGATAAAGTAGACTGATTGTTGGTTAAGAGTAGCCTGGGTCATACAGTGAATTCAAGCCCAGCTTCTCAATTAAGATCAATTCTCAGTAAAGAAGCTAATGTATCCTGGAAAATTATATTCTGGGAGCTTCCTTGAAATTTCACAGATGTAAAAACATAGTAACATAGGCCTAGTGAATGTTTAAAGAGTAAAATAGACATCGTCTTTCATAGCAAAAGTGAATTATTTGTTATTTATTTATTCTAATTATTCTTCTATTTTGACAATTTAATAAGTATCAAATTTTAAAAGGAAATTTTAAATGGAAAATTGCCTAGGAAAATAACAAAAGTACAAATAAGTAGTTATTAGCTGTGCGTGGCGCACGCCTTTAATCCCAGCACTTGGGAGGCAGAGGCAGGCAGATTTCTGAGTTCGAGGCCAGCCTAGTCTACAGAGTGAGTTCCAGGACAGCCAGCGCTACACAGAGGAACCCTGTCTCGGGAAAACAAAAACAAACAAAGAAACAAACAAACAAACAAAAACAAACAAAAAAACCAAAAACCAAGTAAGTAGTTACGAAGGAAAAGGATTGATTGTCCAGAAAGTAATCAATGTTTAAAAAAATAAGTATCCTAGGAAAACATTTTGGTTCAATTAAGAAGGCACTGATGGGAGCAGGCAGGGTAAGTTATGGAGAGCAAGCCTGTAAGCAGCACTCATCCAATGGCTTCGCCACCACTTTTTGCCACCAGGTTCAAGCCCTACTTAAGTGCTTGCCCTAACTTTCTTCAATGATGGACAGTGATATGGAAGTTTAAGTTAAATAAACCCTTTTGTCCCCAAGTTATATTTGTTCATGAAATCTCATCACAGCAATAGTACTAGGATACTTGGAAAGAGATTTCTAATTCTATAGATCTTATAAGAATTTATACCCTCTCAAATCACCAAGTACTAGAAATATTTAACCCAATATTTCACTTTATATTATCAGGTATTTATTATCAGGGTATAAATTTGAGAGGGGGCACCAAGGAGTTGTTAAGAAGAACACCTTCAAAAAAAAACACAATAGGATCAGGAGGCATATATGAAAAGTCTAGTTGTTTGTAGTTGCTATTTTAGCTGTTCTCCTGGTTGCTATATAACTGACATGATCTTTTAGAGTTGTCTTAAGTCAAGAAAATGTGACAGGGTTTTGTACCTATATCAATATAGGTATTGCCTGCAATTGACCACGAGCTTGGAAAGGACACATATTTAGCAGAGGCAGCTCATATATACTATATGAAGTTCTCATAGATTATTCAGCACTGTGGGCTTAGCAAAAAACAATCCTGGTATTTTGGAGCTCGAGCTGGTTCTACAAAAACAACACACCACAGCAAGAAAGGTGACTATGTATGGAAAACAATTTCAATTGACAAAGAAACATGTATGTTTAAAACTGTCAAGATGGAATAAGATTTAGTGCAGGAGTGTTCAGAGATTAGATGTTAACATTTAGAATATAATTCTGAATATTAAGAGTATGTGATTGTAGAGTATAACAACAGCACTTACAAAATTTTCAGGACCTAGTAATGTTTTTATTTATTTATTTTTTTACAGAAAGCACTTTACATGCTAATTTCCCAGAGTTACTTGTAAATACTGTATGTGAAACTTGTAAAAAGGGTAAATATCGTATTCTTTTCAAAGAACTGTCATTTCCTACATTTCAAAATAGGAGCATAGAGAAAAACCAAATAACCCTATTATAAATGAGACACAGAACTAAACAGAGAATTCTCAATGGAGGATTATCAAAATGGCTGAGAAGCACTTAAAGAAATGTTCAACAACCTTAGTCATCAGGGAAATACAAATCAAAACAACTCTGAGACTCCACCTCATGCCAGTCAGAATGGCTATGGTCAAAAACTTAGATGATAGCTGATGCTGGTGAGGATGTGGAGAAATGGGAACACTACTCCATTGCTGGTGGGATTGTAAGCTGGTACAACCACTCTGGAAATAAATCTAGAGGCTCCTCAGAAAATTGGACATAGTATTACCTAAGGACCCAGTTATACCACTCCTGGGCATATACCCAAAATATGTTCCAACATATAACAGGGACACACGCTCCATATTGTTCACAGCAGCCTTATTAAAAGAACCTCTGGTGGAATCACCATCCACGATCTTAAGCTCTACTACAGATTAATTGTGATAAAAACTACATGGTACTGGTACAGTGACAGGTAGATCAATGGAATAGAATTGAAGAACCAGAAATGAACCCACATTCCATCAAGGTCACTTGGTCTTTAACAAATGAGCTAAAACCATCCAGTGGAATGAAGACAGCATCTTCAACAATGGTGCTGGCTCAACTGGCAGTTAGCATGTAGAAGAATGCAAATTTATCCATTTTTATCTCCTTGTACAACGTTCAGGTCTAAGTGGATCAAGAAACTCCACATAAAACCAGAGACACTGAAACTTATAGAGGAGAAAGTGGGGAAGAGCCTCGAAGATTTGGGCACAAGGGAAAGATTCCTGAAGAGAACCGCAATGGCTTGTGATGTAAGATCAAGAATCAACAAATGGGACCTCACAAAATTGCAAAGCTTCTGTAAGGCAAAGTACACCATCAATAAGACAAAACAGCAACAGCAACGAAAAAATTGGGACAAGATCTATACCAATCCTAAAACTGATAGGGGACAAATTTCCAAATATCCAATATATATAACTCAATAAGTTAGACTCCAGAAAAACCAAGTAACCCTATTTATAAATGGGGTTACAGAGCTAAACAAAGAATTTTCAACTGAGTAGTACTGAATGGCTGAGAAGGACCTAAAAAAATGTTCAACATCCTTAATCTTTAGGGAAATGCAAATCAAAACAACCCTGAGATTCCACCTCACACCAGTAAGAATGGCTAAGATCAAAAACTCAGGTAACAGCAGATGCTGGCAAGGATGTGGAGAAAGAGAAACACTCCTCCTTTGCTGGTGGGACTGCAAACTGACACAACCACTCTGGAAATCAGTTTGGTGGTTCCTCAGAAAATTGAAAATAGTTCTACCAGAAGATCCAGCAATGCCACTCCTAGACATATAACCAGAAGACACTCCAACTTTTAATAAGGACACATGCTCCACTATATTCATATTTATTTATAATAGCCAGAAGCTGGAATGAACCCAGATGTCCCTCAACAGAGGAATGGATACAGAAAATGTGGTGCATTTACACAATGAAGTACTACTCAGCTATTAAAAACAATGAATTTATGAAATTCTTAGGCAAATGTATGTATCTGGAACATATCCTAAGTGAGGTAACCCAGTCACAAAATAACATACATGATATGCATGCACTGATAAGTGTATATTAATATATTAATTAGCCCAGAAACTTAGAATACCCAAGATACAATTTGCAAACATGAAACTCAAGATGAAGGAAGACAAAGAGTGGATACTTCCTTCCTTCTTAGAATGGAGAACAAAATACCAATGGAAGGAGTTACAGAGACAACTTTCAGAGCAGAGACTAAAGGAATGACCATCTGGAGACTACCCCAATTGGGGAACCATCCAATAAACAACTAACAAACTCAGACACTATTGCAAATGCCAACAAGAGCTTGCTGACAGGAGCCTGATATAGCTGTCTCCTGAGAGGCTCCACCAGTGCTTGGCAAATACAGAAGTGGATGCTCACAGTCATTCATTGGATAAAGCACAAGGTCCCCAATGAAGGAGCTAGAGGAAAGTAACCAAGAAGATGAAGGGATATGCAGACCCATAGGAGGAACAACAATATGAACTGACCAGTACCCCTAGAGCTCCCAGGAACTAAACCTCCAATCAAAGAAAACACCTGGTGGGACTAGTGACTCTAGCTGCATATGTAGCAGAGAATAGCCTAGTCGGTCATCAATGGGAGGAGAGGTTCTAGGTCCTGTGAAGGTTCTATGTCCCAATATAAGGGAATGCAAGGGCCAGGAGTGGGAGTGGGTGAGTTGGGGAGCGGGGGTGTGTGTGGGGGGGATAGGGGATTTTCAGAGGGGAAACTAGGAAAGGGGATAACATTTGAAATGTAAGTAAAGAAAATATCTAATAAAAAGAAAAAAATTAGTAGCCAGAATCTGGAAATAATCCAGATGTCCTTCAACAGCAGAATGGATACCGAAAATGTGCAGCATTTACACAATGGAGTAGAAACCAGCTATGAACAACAATATGAACTAACCAGTACCCCCCAGAGCTTTTGTTTCTACTTGCATATGTAGCAGAGGATAGCCTAGTTGGCTATCAATGGGATGAGAGACCCTTGGTCTTGCGAAGATTATATGCCCCAGTACAGGGGAATCCCAGGGCCAAGAAGCAGGAGTGGATGGGTTGGGGAGCAGGACAAGGGGAGGCTATAGGGAACTTTTGGAGAGGAAACTAGGAAAGGGGATAGCATTTGAAATGTAAATAAAAAAATATCTAATAAAAAATACTAACATTAAAAACAAACAAACAAACAAAAAAACCCACCTTGATCTTGAAAATATCATCCTGAGTGATGTCCAGTCACCAGAGAACACACATGGTATGTACTTACTGATAAGTGGATAAGTCAAAACAAAAACAAAACAAACAACAAACAAACAAACAAACAAAACCCTCAGAATACCCACCATTCAACTTACAGAACATATGATACCCAAGAAGAAAGTAGAGCACACCAAAGTGTGGATGCTAAAGCACTCACTACTCAGTGGGAAAAGAGAATAGTCTCTGGAAGGTAGAGGGAGAGAGGGGTCTGGGAGAGGGAGAGTAGGGGGAGGAAAAAGCTGGGGCAGATATGGGATAAGGTGGGGAGGAATCACAGAGGGTCAGGAATTTGAAAGTAAGTATGTAGCAGTGGGGGAGGTTTTACAGGAGGTGGCCACTACAGGGTCCCAAATGCCAGGAGCCCAAGAGGTTCTCAGGACCCAACAAGGAGGACTTTAGAGGAAATGCCCAATACCAGTGCAATAGAACCTGTGGAGACCATATCTAGAGGTTAGACACAGCCCCCAGTTGGGGGATGGAGCCACCAACCCACCTCAAAAATATTAATCCTGAATTTTTCCTGTCGAAAGGAGATGCAGGGACTAGGAGTGGAGCAGAGATTGAAGGAAAATCCATCCAAGGACTGCCCCACCTAGGGATCCATCCTATCTGCTGACACCAAAGGCAGACACTATTGCTAATGCCAGGAAGTGCTTACTGACAGAAGCCTGGTATGGCTGTCCCCTGAAAGGCTCTGCCAGAAGGGAACGAATACAGATGTGGATGTACTCAGCCAAATATTGGACTGAGGGTGGGGGCCCCAATTAGGACAAGGTCTGTAGGGGCTGAAAGATTTTGCAACCTCATATGAAGAATAACAAGGTCAACCAGCTAGACCCCTCAGAGGTTCCAGAGACTAAACCATCAACCAAAGAGTACACAGTGTGGTGGGGGACACCCATAGCTCTAGCTGGATAAGTAGCAGAGCATTGCCTTATCAGGTATCACTGGAAGGGAAGCCCCTTGATTCTGTGGAGGCTTGATTACCCAGGATAAGAGAATACTAGGCCACTGAGGCAGGAGTGGGTGGGCAGGTGGGGGGCACCCTCATAGAGGCAGAGGGAGGGAAGAATGGATAGGGGGCTTTTGGAGGGGAAACTGGGAAGGGGGATAACATTTGAGATGTAAATAAAAAAATAAACAATAAAAATGTGAAAAAAGAAAAACAAGAAAAACAAGACAATGTAAAATAATAAATTAAAAATTATAAACATATTAATAATTAAAAATTAAAGCATCTATAGAAGATAGTAGTGACAGGTTGAAAATTATTATTTCAGAAAAAAATGAAATAAGAAACACGTGGTAAAAATAATAATGAATTTATCAGAATTTTATACAGATAAAAAAGGCTCAGAAAGAGTGAATTCACAGAATATGTAACAAAAGAAAGAATAACTATAACCTGAACAAGTTGTAATACAATTAGTGTTTAAGGTCAATCTGCACTCCAATTTTATAGAAAATATACATATCCATACAAAATATTTTAGAATTTTGGGCATAAGAATTGGATCAGGGAATAAGAATGCATACTACTCTTGCATCAGACACAAGTTTGCTTCTCATAACCACATCAGGTGGCTTACAACTGCCAGAAAATCCAACTCCAGGGGATTTAAAGCCTTGGTCATCTGTGAGCACCTGAGACACCCACACATAGACACAAAAAATTATTGTTTAAAATTTAGGTTTATGAGGATATTTTGAATGATGCACTAACTGAAATATTTCAAAAATGATGGGAGTAAAATATTGAAAGAAAGAGAAATTAGTTCTGCTTCTTCATTTATCCAAATCACCATTAAATTGCAGTTGTATATCCAAGGTATTCAAAGGTATTCAAGTGCTCAGAATTCTTACCAAATAAAATCCACATTAAATGCCTAAAACCCTTATCTTAACATCAATTATTAAAAGCAAGAAAATATCCATAGGACTCTAAAAGATTTTTGAGAAATAATTCTGCACACTGAAGGAAAGATGGAAGGGAGGAAAGAAGGAAGGGAGGAAAGAGAAGAGGAGGAACAGAGGGATGGAGGCAGGAAGGGAGGCAGAATAATCTGAAGAAAAAGTGTGATGATGAACCCTTCACAGCTGCCACAGATAATATAAAATACCTTCTTGTAACTCTAACCAAGCAAGTGGAAACCTGTATGGCCAGAACTTCAAGTCTTTGAAGAAAAAAAAAATTGAAGAAGGTATCAGAAGATGGAAAGATCTCCCATGCTCATGGATAGGTAGGATTAACATAGTGAAAATGGCCTTCATACAAAAAGCAATTACAGATTTAATGCAATCCCAATCAAAAATTCCAACAAGATGTTTTTAAAACTTTGAAAGAGTAATATTCAACTATTTATGGAAAAATAAAGCACCCAGGATAGCTAAAACAATCCTGCACAGTAAAACAATTTCTGGAGGAATCAGCATCCCTGATCTTAGAGATGACGCACCTAACCCTTAAGAGACTGGAGGCCCCAAGGAGACTGGAGGCCCCAGGCACTTTAGAGGTCAGGCGGACTGGGGGTTGGGGGAATCCACATGGTGACAGGGAAGTGGGAGGAGGTGTGGGATGTGTATCAATTGGAGGGTGGAATAAAATATGCAGCATAAAAATTAATTTTTAAAAGAAAAGAAAAATATATTAAAATCAAGTAGCATGCTCAAAAAACAAATTACAGTAAAATTCTAAAAATTTTTGAGACAGGTGAAAATGAAAACAGTTTACTGATACTTAAAGAATGAAATAAATGGGCTGCTAGAAAAAAATAGACAACAGAAGTAAAACTACACCTATGGACACTCTACTTTTCAAAAAGAAGCCAAAACTATACTATAGAAAAAAGAAAGCATCTTCAACAAATGGTGCTGGACTAACTGGATCTCTAACCAAGTATTCATTATATTAATCCTATTTGTTCATGAGCATGGGAGATCTTTCCATCTTCTAATATCTTCTTCAATTTTTTGCTGCAAAGACTTGAAGTTCTTGTCTGTCACTTTCTTGGTTAGTATTCTAACTGATATGTATAAGAATGCAAACAGACCCATATCTATCACCCTGGACAAAACAACAATCTACATGGATCAAAAAGTTCAACACAAAACTGGATACACTAAACCTGATAGAAGAGAAAGTAGAGGAGTAACCTTGAACACAATGGAACAAGAGACAGCGCCCTGAACCGAACACCAACAGCTCAAGAATTAAGTTCAACATTAAAAAATGAGACTCCATGAAAATGAAAAGCTTCTCTAAGGAAAAGGACACCATTAAAATGACAAAACAGTAGAATACAGAACACCTGGAAAAGATCAACAACTCTACATCTAATAAGCTGATATACAAAATATGTAAAGTACTCAAGAAACTAGACATCAACAAACCAAATAACTCAATTAAAAATGGTGTACAGATCTAGAGAATTTTCAACAGAGAAATATCTAGTGGCCAAGAAACACTTATGTTCAACATTCTTATCATCAGGAAAATACAAATCAAAATGGCTATGAGATTCAATCTTACACCTGTCATAATATCCAATATTAAACATTAAAGAGACAGCATATGTTGGCAATGATGTCGGACAAGGGGAACACTCCTCTATTGGTGATGGGTGTTCAAACTTGTACAACCACTTTGGAAATCATTTTGGCAGTATCTCAGAAAATTAGGAAGGATGCTACCTCAAGACCCAGCTGTACTACTCCTGGGTATATACCTAAAAGTTCCTCCATTATATCACAAGGACACTTGTTCAACTATATTCATAACAGTTTTATTTGTAATAGTCAGAAACCTTAAACAACCTAGATGTCCCTCAATTTAAGAATGGACAAAGAAAATGTGATACATTTACACAATAGATTATTACTCAGCTATTAAAAACAATGGCATCATGAAATTTGCAGGCAAATAGATGGTACCGAAAATATCAACCAGAATGAGGTAATCCACACCCAGAAAGATAAACATTGTATATACCCACTTCTAAGTGGATAGTAGCCATAAAGTACAGGATAACAATGAGACAAGGCACCAAGACCTAAGACAGTGGAAACTCCCAGGAATCAGTGAGGGTGACCCTGGCTAACACTTCTAGCAATTAGATATATGGTGCCTGAACCAATCATTTCCTATAAACAAAAAAGAATTCCAATGCAGGGATTGGGACACCAACCCAACCACAAAACCGTCGACCCACAATTTCTCCTACCAAGGAGACACTAATGGGTGAAAATAGAGCAGAAATGAAGGAACTGGCCAACCGATGCCTGGCCCGGCATGAGGCCTATGCCATGAAAGAGGAAGAATCTACCCCTGACACTATTAATGATACTATGCAATACTTCTAGAGAGGTGAATAGCATAACTTTCATCTGAGAGGTTTCACCCTGCA
This sequence comes from Mus musculus, assembly GCF_000001635.26. NCBI lineage: Eukaryota > Metazoa > Chordata > Mammalia > Rodentia > Muridae > Mus > Mus musculus. Next base: position 79,835,424 of record NC_000072.6, on the reverse strand, counting down.
ATTTATTGAAATAGTTAAAGAAGCCTGCATTCATATATTTGGGAGAACTTGGGCAACTTTCTAGAAATGGGAGACAGAGGATTGAAGAAGCCAGAGAGGTGAAGGAAACTATAAGAAAACACAGAGAACAAACTAATCTGGACTCATAGTATCCCAGAGAGTCTGAACCACCAAACAGAAAGCATACTTGGAACAGACCTACGCCCTCTCTCTGCACATAATGTAACACATGTGCAGCTGGTGATCATGCGGGACTCCTAACAGCAGGAGTAGGAGCTGAGTATGACTCTGTTGTCTCCCTTGGGATGCCTTTCCCCAAACTGGGCTGCCATGACTAGCCACAATAAGAGATGTGCCTAGTCCTACTACAACTTGATATGCCAAGGTAAGAATAGATGTTATTGGAGATGAAGAGAAGGTGCATATGCGCAAAATACATTGCCCAAACTCCCAAAAACTAGTGTAAACTGATATCGGAATAAGAAGTATTTCACCACCTAAAAGCCTGGGCACTGTTTAACCTTTATTAACACTATCCTTTATTCTAGTCCTTTCAAATTTATCAGTGATTTCTGTTGACCTTTCACTGTTAGTCTTTCTATAATGACCTCACTTTCAATTCTCAGAAGCTCATATTAGCTTCCTTCAGAACGTCTTGCTTCTCATTTCCTTTTCTTCTCCCTCTCTGGTCTCTCTTATGCCCTACTTTCTTTTGTACATGCCTAGTGTCAAACTATTTCATTTTTGTGTTGCAGCAACCATGGTGATGTCACAGGTCTCATTTGGCACACCTCATTTCCTAGCACTGAAACCTTTGTGGCTTTCTAGTACCTTCTACTGTCTTAGCTTCCAATACCCTAAGGGCCAACCAATGCATTTATTGTGCCACACAACTAGCCTTTTGCAATTCTGAACATTTCTTACTTAGCTAACATTCCATGGTCAGCACCATAATCAAGTTCTCAACAATATCCTTGATTCTCCACCCACAGAGAGACTCTTGAATCATCAAAGCCATTTTCTAGGACCACAACTCAATTAAATATAATTTAGCCTGATTCTCCCACACTCAAGCAGACTAAAATTGCCTGTAGGTGGGAAGAGCTATATTGACAAATGCTACTTTGAATGATCTCTAAATACACACAAATATACTTCAATCCTGTACAAATGGATATTACCACTTCTCTCTATAAAATTTCAAGTTTTCCCATTTCTAAACCATATGGAATGCTCTCTTATGCATTATATCAACGGATGAGTTGTTTTTCTTCCTATTTCACTATAAAATTTTGAAAGAATCAGAAGAAAAAATTCCAGAATCTCCTATAGTTGAGTTTACCATCTCTTCACCATCTGCACCCACGTTAAGTACCTTCCCACATGTTACTATAGTCACCCATCTGTGTCTACATGAAGCCAATATCTTCAAGTACATAGCGAACTTTATTGCTTCCATTTGTTCCAAGAAGTATCTCCTATGAGCCTCCTTCTCTCTTACTGTTATTTTATGATTTATTATTTCTTTTTAATTATTTCCTTCAATGTAGAAAGGCAATTTATATCTTGTTTCGAAAGGTTAATATTCAGTCATTCCACGGTCCGTGGAATAATATCAAAAATACTTCATTGATTGATTTGTGTTGATTTATTACAAGTAACAGAAAGATAGTCATCCCCACTTCCATTTTATCTTATTACTTACAGACCACACCACCTAATTTTATCCCTACATTACTGTAATAGTTTTAATGATCAACTTGATGAGAATTAAACAGCAATATACAATCACTTGGAAAGGAATCTCAAGGAAAGATTGTCTAGATCAGCTTAGCCTATCCAGCATATCTTTAGGGAGGCAATATATTATCTTGGTTCCTTAATTTACATAAGAAGTCCTGCTCACAGTCAGTGGCAACATTCTTTGGTCAGCAGATCCTGGATTGTGAGAGAATGCAAGCTGGATTCATGAATGAATTAATTCATTATTCTCTTCTCTTTACTATGAGTAATATGATAAGGTGGCTAAATTTTCTGCAACCTTGATTTTATCCCAAAAAGTGGACTATAATCTGGAATTGTCAACCAGACAATTCCCCTTTCTCTCTCAGATTTTTCAGATTATTTCATCACAGCAATGGGAAAAAAATAGACACTAAAGATTCCTTTTCAGTCATCTGTTTTTGTTAACATTAAGGACTTTGTTTCAATATTCAGTCTTTGATTTGTTTTCCTTTGCTTTTCATATGTCATTTCTCTTTGTGGCATTTTTAAAAATCTCTTAAGTTTTACACAGTTTTGCAGCTGTATCTGTAGTGTAGATTCATTTCCATAAATACATCTTTGTTCCATACACTTGTGTCTGTGTGGATAATTAGAAGCACCATTACTAGGAATTTCTGTGCTTGCCTTCTGAACTCATTTAACATTTAATCTGCTTCTTAGAACGAATGACAAGTCATATGTTAATTTTCCAAACCTAATACGTGATTATTTTATTTAACCAAGCTATTGTTTCTGGAAAGCCTTTTAGATTTCTTTATCATGATTACTGATTCATATTATTTCTTAGAAATTCAGTCGCCACAGAGCATCTAGTGGATCACCTTTCTTTAGGTGACCTTCATTCAGTAAAGTCCTGTTTCTCTACCTCTTCCAGAAACACAAGTGAAAACAAAAACAAACAAACAAACAATAGAACTAACAATGATCCTTTGAATACAGTAGTTTAATTTTGTCTTGAGTTGGTTTCTTTTTTTTAATTTCATTTCTCATTATTGTGTGGTCCTGATAAACAAGAACACATATACTGCAGCCTATCCAAGAAAGGCAATGGACAGCTTTTTGGAGTCAAGTCTTTCTACCGTCAGTGGATTCCAGGGATCAGATTCTGGGCATCAGGCTTTTGATGTAAGTCATTTGGTCACTGAGGCTTGTCTCTAGCCCATACTTCATTTACATATTAAGTGTTTGTTTCCCTTTTTGTTTTTGATAAAGACAGCAGGCAGCAGGCAAGATCCACACAATGATATACAAGACTTGTGGAAATAATCCCAATTTTCTCTTGTAAATCACTTTTGAAGTATCAGGTTATAAGTATTCTCCTTTGTCTTATCTCCAACATACTATGCTCTCTTCTCTGTATGTCTTAATGTAGACCTTGTCTCTGTCTCTGAAAATTTTACACTATTTAAACTAGCTATCAGCATTGAATACATCTTCACTACTTTAAATCTGTGTTAATATTCCATCTTCCCAGAACACTTATTTTGAGCAACTTAACAGTTTTGCCTTGTATGTAGTCTTGAATTTCCAACTAACACAATATGATTCTATTATCAACAATGATTATTATTTATGTCTATTTGACTTACTAGCACTCCTCAGTACAGGTATGTGCTAGCCTTTGATAGAATCTCAATAAACACTGAGTGGGTGTTACATAGAATATAAAAGAGTGAAAGTATCTTTATTAGGCAAAAGAAAACTATGGTTCAATTCAATAAGGGTCCACAAAAGGCAAATAATATTATAAACTGTCAAACAATATAAATGGTATAGCAAGAAGGTATAAATCACATATCTCTTTAAAAAGATTCTATTTATAATTAGAGTACAAACACTGTCAGGTTAGAAAATCATTTTTCAACTTCTGTTATGACAGTATTTGGTAATGGTAACCACCATTCATTTTCATATTAACTTTCTTTTTTTCTTTTATTTTATTAGATATTTACTTTATTTACATTTCAAATATTATCCCCTTTCCTAGTTTCCCCTCCGAAAATCCTCTAATTCCCCCCACCTTCCCCAGCTCACCAACCAACCCACTCCCATTCCTGGTTCTGGCATACCCCTATACTGGGCCATAGAGCCTTCACCAAACCAAGGCCCACTTCTCCCATCGAAGACCAACTAGGCCATTCTCTGCTACAAATATAGCTAGAGCCACAAGTTCCACCATGAGTTTTCTTTGATTGGTGGTATAGTTCTAAGGAGCTATGAGGGTACTGGTTAGTTCATATTGATGTCACTTTTATGGGACTCCATTCACCTTCAGCTCCCTGGGTATTTCTCTGGATCCTTCATTGGGGACCTTGTGCTCCATCCAATGGATGACTGTGAGCATCCACAGTATTTTCCAAGCACTGGCAGAACCTCTCAGCAGACAGCTATATCAGGCTTCTGTTAGCAAGCTCTTGTTCCATAATAGTGTCTGGGTCAGGCATGGTGATTCCACCAAAGTTTCTTTTACTGTTGAGAAGTTTATGCTATCCTTGTTTTTTTGTTATTCTAGATGAATTTGCAAATTGCCCTTTCTAACTCTGTGAAGAATTGAGTTGGAATTTTGATGGGGATTGTATTGAATCTGTAGATTGCTTTCAGCAAGATAGCCATTTTCACTATATTAATCCTGCCAATCCATGAGCAAGGGAGATCTTTCCATCTTCTGAGATCTTCTTCCATTTCTTTCTTCAGAGTCCTGAAGTTCTTATCATACAGATCTTTCACATCCTTACTTAGGATCACACCAAGGTATTTTATATCATTTGTGACTATTGTGGAGGGTATTGTTTCCCTAATTTCTTTCTCAGCCTGTTTATCCTTTGTGTAGAGAAAGGACACTGATTTTTTTCGAGTTAATTTTATATCCAGCTACTTCACTGAAGCTGTTTATCAGGTTTAGGAGTTCTCTGGTGGAATTTTTAGGGTCACTTATATATACTATCATATCATCTGGAAATAGTGATATTTTGACTTCTTCCTTTCCAATTTGTATCCCCTTGACCTCCTTTTGTTGTTTAATTGCTCTGGCTAGGACTTTAAGTACTATATTGAATAGGTAGGGAGAAAGTGGGCAGCCTTGTCTAGTCCCTGACTTTAGTGGGATTGCTTCAAGTTTCTAACCATCTAGTTTGATGTTGGCTACTGGTTTGCTGTATATTGGTTTTATTATGTTTAGGTATGGGCCTTGAATTCCTGATCTTTCCAAGACTTTGATCATGTATGGGTGTTGGATTTTTGTCGATGCTTTCTCCGTATCTAATAAGATGATCATGTGTATTTTTTTTTCTTTGAGTTTGTTTATATACTGGATTACATTGATGGATTTCCGTATATTAAACAATCCCTGCATCCCTGGTGTTTTAGACCATACTGTGAGAAAGTAAGCCTTTCACAGCTTCCCACCCTAACAAGCCAAGTGGCCTTGTGCTAAGAAGCCGGTCATCACCCCCTCCTCCCTATTCCCTTCCTAGCAACTGAGGCTGTAAAAAGCTGAATTATAGTCTCTTCTTCCTTATCTCTTCCTGACTCCCAACTTCTAAGGACATGGGTTATTTGCTGAGCCCAGCCTGACACCTGGGACTGTTAAGGAGGGATTTACATTCTGGAGATAGGACTCGAGTGCCTCCCACCTGCAGTCTGAATTGGGCCTTCATGTCCCCAGATGCCCACTTCTTTGTTCTTTGCTAACTCCCCCTCAACCCCTCCCTATTTCCCCTTCGATGTGTGCTTAAAACCTGGCATTTCAGCCTAATAAACTGAGACCTTGACAACTCTTTGCTTGGTCTCGCTTCTCTTTCTCGCTCATTTCTTTTACAGATTGGCGGTCCCCCTCACACCCACGAATAACTGGGTTCTGCTGGACAGGACACCCTGGGATGAAGCCTACTTGATCATGACAGATGAACTTTTTGATGTGTTCTTGGATTCCATTAGCAAGAATTTTATTGAGTATTTTTGCATTGATATTTATAAGGGAAATTGGTCTGAAGTTCTCTTTCTTTATTGGGTTTTTGTATGGTTTAGGTATCAGAGTAATTGTGGCTCCATAGAATGAATTGAGTAGAGTACATTCTGCTTCTATGTTGTGGAATAGTTTGAGGAGAATTGGAATTAGGTTGTCTTTGAAGGTCTGATAGAACTCTGCACTAAACCCATCTGGTCCTGGGCTTTTTTTTTTTTTTTGGTTGGGAGACTATTAATGACTGCTTCTATTTCTTTAGGGGATATAGGACTGTTTAGATCGTTAACTTGATCCTGATTTAACTTTGGTACCTGGTATTTGTCTAGAAATTGGTACATTTCGTCCAGGTTTTCCAGTTTTGTTGAGGATAGCCTTTTGTAGAAGGATGTGATGGTGTTTTGGATTTCTTCAGGATCTGTTGTTATGTCTCCCTTTTCATTTCTGATTTTGTTAATTAGGATGTTGTCCTTGTGCCCTCTAGTCCGTCTAGCTAAGGGTTTATCTATCTTGTTTAGATTGTTAATCTGTTCTGGATTTAACATTGGTACCTGCTATCTGTATAGAAAATTGTCCATTTCATCCAGGTTTTCCAGTTTTGTTGAGTATAGCCTTTGTTGTAGGATCTGATGCTGCTTTGGATTTCCTCAGGTTCTATTGTTATGTCTCCTTTTGCATTTCTGATTTTGTTAATTAGGATACTGTCCCTGTGCCCTCTAGTGAGTCTGGCTAAGGTTTTATCTATCTTGCTTATTTTTTCAAAGAACCATCTCCTAGTTTGGTTGATTCTTTGTATAATTCTTTTTGTTTCTACTTGGTTGGTTTCAGCTCTGAGTTTGATTAATTCCTGCAGTACACTCTTCTTGGGTTAATTTTCTTCCTTTTGTTCTAGAGCTTTTAGGTGTGCTGTCAAGCTGCTAGTGTGTGCTTTGTCAAGTTGGTTTTTTTTTTTTTTTTTTTTTTTTTTTTTTTTTTTTTTTTTGGTGGCAGCACTCAGAGCTATGAGTTTTCCTCTTAGGAATGCTTTCATTGTGTCCTATAAGTTTGGGTATGTCGTGGCTTCATTTTCATGAAACTCTAAAAAGCCTTTAATTTCTTTCTTTATTTCTTCCTTGACCAAGGTGTCATTGAGTAGAGTGTTGTTCAGCTTCCATGGCAACATTTTCTTTCTATAATTTATGTTGTTATTGAAGATCAGCTTTAGTCCATGGTGATCTGATAGGATGCATGAGATAATTTCAATATTTTTGTATATGTTGAGGCTTATTTTGTGACTGATTATATGCTCAATTTTGGAGAAGGTAGCATGAGTTGCTGAGAAAAAGGTATGTCCTTTTGTTTTAGGATAAAATGTTCTGTAGATATCTATTAAATCCATTTGTTTCATAAATTCTGTTTCTGTTTCCAGGATCTGTCCATTGATGAGAGTGGAGTGTTAAAGTCTCCCACTATAACTGTGTGAGGTGCAATGTGTGCTTTGAGCTTTACTACAGTTTCTTTAATGAATGTGGCTGCCCTTGCATTTGGAGCATAGATATTCAGAATTGAGAGTTCATCTTGGAAGATTTTATCTTTGATGAGTATGAAGTGCCCCCCCCCATTTTTTTTTTGATAACTTTGGGTTGGAAGTCGATTTTACTCAATATCAGAATGGCCACTCCAGCTTGTTTCTTCAGACTGTTTGTTTGTAAAATTGTTTCTAGCCTTTTACTCTGAGGTAGTGTCTGTCTTTGTCCCTGTGGTGGGTTTCCTGTATGCAGCAAAATGTTGGGTCCTGTTTATGTAGCCAGTCTGTGAGTCTATGACTTTTTATTGGGGAATTGAATCCATTGATGTTAAGAGAAATGAAAGAAGAGTAATTGTTGCTTCCTGTTATTTTTGTTTTTAAAGTTGGGATTCTGTTCTTGTAGCTGTCTTCTTTTAGGTTTGTTGAAGGATTACTTTCTTGCTTTTCATTTCCCGCCCCCCTGTGTTGGAGTTTTCCCTTTATTATACTTTGAAAGGCTAGATTCCTGAAACGTTATTTTGTGAATTTTGTTTTGTCATGGAATACCTTGGTTTCTCCATCTATGTTAATTGAGAATTTTTCTGGATATACTAGCCTGGATTGGCATTTGTGTTCTCTTAGTGTCTGTATAACATCTGTCCAAAAATTTCTGGCTTTCTTAGTCTCTGGTGAGAACTCTGTAGTCATTCCAATAGTCCTTCCTTTATATGTTACTTGACCTTTTTCCCTTACTGCTTTTAATATTCTGTCTTTAGTTAGTGCATTTGTTGTTCTGATTATTATGTGTCTTTTCTGGTCCAGTCTATTTGGAGTTCTGTAGGCTTCCTCTATGTTCATGGGCATCTCTTTCTTTAGGTATGGGAAATTTTCTTCTATAATTTTGTTGAACATATTTGCTGGCCCTTTAAGCTGATAATCTTCATTCTCATCTACTCCTATTATCTATATGTTTGGCCTTCTCATTGTGTTCTGGATTTCCTGAATGTTTTGAGTTAGGATCTTTTTGTATTTTGCATTTTCTTTGATTGTTGTGTCCACGTTGTCTATGGAATCGTCTGCATCTGAGATTCCCTCTTCCATGTCTTGTATTCCCTTGCGGATGCTAGCATCTATGGTTCCTGATTTCTTTCCTAGGCTTTCTATCTCCAGTGTTGTCTCCCTTTGTTTGTTTGTTTGTTTGTTTGTTTGTACTTTCCTTTTTAGATCTTGGATGGTTTTATTCCACTCCATCACCTATTTGGTTGTGTTTTTCTTTAATTTTTTAAGGGATTTTTGTGTTTTCTCTTTAATGACTTCTACCTGTTTAGCAGTGTTTTCCTGTATTTCCTTCTTAAAGTCCTCCATCATCATCATGAGAAATGACTTTAGTTCTATGTCTTGCTTTTCTGGTGTGATAGTGTATCCATAACTTGCTATGATGGGAGAGTTTGGTTCTGATGGGGCCAAGTAACCTTGGTTTCTGTTGCTTCTGTTCTTATACTTGCCTCCTGCCATTTGATTATCTCAAGTGCTTGCTGCCCTTAATATATCTGATTGGAGCCTGTGCTTCCTATAATCAAGACTCATTGATTCATGACTCCTGAGTCCAGCTTTCTCTGTGATCCTGTGATTCCTGGCTCCTGTGAACCTGAGATTCTGTGTGTGTCAGTCTTGCACGTGCTCAAGTGGCCAGGAAGAACGACGCTGCAACAGGATCCTTCTGCACAAGTTTATTGGGAGAGCATTGATTGCATAGGCGAAAGAAGAACAACAACGAACAAGGAAAATGATGCTGCTTATATACCCCTTCATGTGACATGTCAGCTCCTGATTAGCTGCTCACTCATCACCCCACTACTATGCCCCGGGATGGGCAGTGACTTGGCACGAATTTACTCTTGCACCTGCGCACATTACTTATTTACCAGTTAGGCACAGCGGAGGCTCATGATGGCAATTGCTCACGGCTCCCCACATCTCCCCCTTTTTATTTTATTAAAACACAAGCCACTCTTTAATGGATGAAGATAGAGGTCGAATCCCTAGTGTGCAGAAATAGGGGCCATGTACAGGATTAGCTCTTAGGCTCACAGGCTTTTACCCAGAGCAACCCTGACCTGCTCCCATGCTGTTTTTTCCTAGGGGAGGGACATTTGGACACTCAACCCTCATGCAAATTGACTTGTCTTCTAGGAGTGCCCAAACCTCTGAGCGACTCCTATGGGGAGCTTAGCCCAACAATCCATAAGAGTCAACGACCTACTCACTCGTCCCTGTGCAATGAGTCTAGCCTCTAGGAGTGCAAGAGCTGAGTATGGCCTAAGGCGAGCTTTAATTGTTGAGTCTCTCTCATTTTCCACAAAACCGAGGAGTGCAAGAGCAGAGAACACAGATGACAATTAATTCTTAAGCATGGATAGCCAAATTTTAGGGGAGGCCCCTTGTTCAATGGCTGCAAGTGCTTGAGTGATAACTACCTTGTCACGGTTTTGTTTTGTTTTGGGTTCTGAGCTTGCAGACCAACCAAAGCATGGACACAAGCCCACAGCAGATGGAAGCAGCAAACAAAATTACCCCCACCCATTCCTTAAAGTAAGAAAAAGCAGAGGTAAAATTGCCAACAATGATGGATGCTATTCGAGTTCCATTAAGGCTTAAAATCTGGCGTTATATGTAAAGAATTGAGGAAACACCCGAATTCGTCAACGGCATGTGTTTCAGGAACACAGAGCTCTTCAGTTTTCACTAGTGGGAGCACCTCCAGCCACAGGAACATCCATGTCCTCACAGCTCCACCTGCCCTGAATTGCTCTGGTCAGCCTCTCCGGTACCTGCAGCTGTTGTCGATGATCCTGAGGAAACACAAACAGACTCTCTCTCCCAAACCAATTGAGAGCACTCCTCTCTCACCTGATTCAGTGCCTCATTGTCTCTCTGGAGTTCTACAACACTGTCAACACCAGTGGGCAATGATTTCCACACCCTTATGGCAATCTAATTCACCTGCTCAAATACCTGCACTGGATATCCTGTCTGTTGTTGTGCAAATCAACCTTGATCAAGCAGCATATCTCTATCCCATGCAAATTCAGCTTGATCAGTGAAAATAGGACATCCCAGCAAGGAGAATCTAATCTCTCTCCAAATCCCCGAACAGAAGGTCCATCTATATGCGGCTACCTGCCCCTTTAAGAGCTCCATTTGCTGTGCAAATTGAGGCTGCTTTTCAAACAAGTTAAAGTATGGACAGCCAGCAGATAAAGTTTTTCAACATAAAACACAAAACAATAATCATACACCAAAAACAGACAATAGACAGACAGGGAATAAAACTTGGGGTCTCAAAGGGACACAAATATCCAAAGCTAAAAATATCTTTATAGGAGCCAGAGCAGGACGTCTCCCATTTTTATTCTGTCCCTAGGAGAGCTCTAAAATAACTTTTTTTTCTTTTTTTCTTTTATTTTTTACTTATTTTTCTACGTGTGCCTTCTTTTACATTTCTCTCTGTTTCTGATATGCTTCCCTGGTGCTCCTGCAAAAGTCATTGCCCTTCCTTAACAGCTAGCTCACATTTCTTGTCCTGGATAAAGCATCCTTGAGGTACTCACTTATCTACGTGAGGTTCTTAGCCCCAAGGTCGATACACAAGTTTATCTACACTTGCTTTATGATCTTATGTGTCTGCCGAGCTACCCCCAGCAGATACACTCATGTCCAGGGTGATGAAAAATTAAGGCAATAGCATAATATCAAGGCTAAGAAAGAAAGCAAGCAACACAACCCCAGCGACAATTACTGGACCTACTGCGTAAGAAAGCATACCTCTCAGAGACTCACATTAATTTCCTTTTACTTACGGGTACCCCTGTTCCCCAGCTGAAGAGTTCTGAATCCACGCAGTTGAATCCTTCTCAACAGTCTGTGTTGCGGGAACACTTCATTACCACCGTTCCCCAGCTGAAGAGTTCTGAAACCATGCCAGATCTTTCTCAACAGTCTGTTTTACGGGAACCTTTATCAACCACTCCTTCCCTGCGATGCAGTTCTGAATCCTCCCTGTAGCAGGGGGTCTTCACTCGTGCCTGAAGATGTTTCTCGTCCCGGGTTTCGGCACCATTTCTTGCATGCGCTCAACTGGCCAGGAAGAACAACGCTGCAACAGGATCCTTCTGCACAAGTTTATTGGGAGAGCATTGATTGCATAGGCGAAAGAAGAACAACAACAAACAAGGAAAATGATGCTGCTTATATACCCCTCCATGTGACGTGTCAGCTCCTGATTAGCTGCTCACTCATCACCCCACTACTACGCCCCGGGATGGGCAGTGACTTGGCACAAATTTACTCTTGCACCTGCGCACATTACTTGTTTACCAGTTAGGCACAGTGGAGGCTCATGATGGCAATTGCTCATGGCTCCCAACATGTCAGAGTTCTTGGCAGTCAAGCTTCCTCTGAGACTCTGAGATCCTGATGTGACCAAGCTCCTGTTATCCTGGGATCCTGGAATCCAAAGATCCAAGTCAACATGCCTCCATATATCAACATCTTTATTATTTTTCTTGGATAGAATTTAACTTTATAACATAGGCTAGCCTATGACTATGTAGCCCAGAATGACAGTGGCAATTCTCTGTTTCCATACTTCTGTGATTTCAGAGATAAATCATGATGACCAGATTTTCCTCCCCCTCATATTTTATTCTGTTTAAAGAGAATTGTCATACTTTAGTCTACTTTATAAATTAAAAATTATTCTCAGTATCATTTTATTTACTCCCTTTATTTAAAATCTCATCCCTCTGAAGAAAGATATTTTTGAATTTGTCTTCTATATAGTCAGCTCGGTAGAAAGAGAATTTTCAGTAGTAATATGCCAAATAAAGGAATTATTTATTATTTTGTATGATTGAGCCAACTTTGAATTCTTAAGTTATTTCAGTCCATGTCCATGAAGAATTATTTTGATAATATTCTGCCTAGTAGTATTCCTTAAATATATCTTCATCCATTTCCTCATGATTTGGGGCTCTATAGCTTAATCCAATTTATTTTTATTATCTAAATTTTATATTATATTAATGTTTGACAATGTTTTTAAAAGGAGTTTGAATTCCTGGTTCATTTTGTGAACCAGGGTCCTGATTTCTATGAGGAAAATTAGTCATTTAATGATTTAGATTTAGGGCCACTCATTCCAAACTTCTTAGCACCATTAAGGTCATACTTACAGGAAGATATTATTTTCAGTGCATAATACAATAAAATTATATACTAAAAATTTTAAACTTTAGCAAATTATATGAAGTTAAGTATCTTTATTTTAACAAATATTAATTCTATTTTTGCCTGGTAATAACAAAATGAATCAGTTACACTCAATCAAGTACATGCCTGGTAGAAATTGTGCTCAAGGATCTAACCACAACCACTCTGAGAGGATATTTGAGAGGATAGGGACTCCACTAGAGAGATGACTCTATGGTTAAGAGTAGTAACTGTGTTTATGGACAACAGGAGTTCTGTTCCCAGCTGACATCTGACAGTCCACAGCCCCCTCAAACTTCAACTACAGGTGATCTGAAGACCTCTTAAGGCCCTTGAAGGCACCACCACCACATGAGCATACATGCAAGCATAACGGTAAAAAAACAAATATGAAAAGAAAAAAGATTTGGTGAGAAGATGTCTTTTCTGCTGGTGGGCAGACTAAATTACTGTGATTAGCCAGTTACTTAGTGGCATCATTGAAGGCACATGTAATATAGATTATAGTATATATTAAGAAGTGGATATTTCATATACACCTTCCTATATGGAAATGCACTTGAGCATACACCAACATTTGCTAAGAAGATACCAGAGTCTGCTCTCTAGGATAGCATAGGATGACTTAATGTTATTTCATGTTTTCCACATCATTTATCTCAGAAACTAAAATCATTTTGAACAAAATCTGGAAAGATACATTTTAGTATTTATTTTATTTCTTATGTGTGTTTATCTGTGTGCTTCTGTATGAATGTGTGCATACATGTGTTCATGTACTTGAGGGGTCAAAACAGGAAATCCTGTCATCTGGAGCTAGAATTACTCAGGTTGTGAGTCACAACATATGGCTGTTGGATCCAAATGCAAGTCCCTTGTATAGGCAGCAGGAGCTTTTAGTTTCTGAGCCATCATTCTACCCCTCAGACATACAATTTATTACCATCAACAGTTGCATGAAGAACATAGAAATTAGTAAGCCAAGAATGTTTCTGTATGACTGTGCATTTCTATTTCAATGACAGTTGTACATGTATATTTGCCTAAGTGCATATGTATCTATGTATGACAAAAACAGAAGGCTCCTTTCTTGTATGCTAGCCCTTGACACTAGGTTAAGGAATTAGGCTTAAAGTCATTGGCTACACCAGTTGGAATGAACTTGTGTCTTTGGAATGTTTTTCACACAAGTATAAAGTGACAGATTATATATGAGTTTCCTTATTGTTGGGGTGACCTTCCCTTATACTGTATGGGGGTATGACCCTATATTTTAAGTTGTTGATTGCTGTTCTAGCAGAGAGCTAAGTGCTAGCAGGATTTCAGTTTTGTCATTGGCCCATCACTGGTTTTCTACTTGGAAATGCTTGTCCTTCCTCATCTGCTCAAAATATGAAGGTCAGGCAGCCCTCAATGCCTAAAGGCAACCTGAGTGGTAGCTTAGTGATTGAGTGGTCTTGCTACTGATTGGCTAAAACTGGAATGCAGATTTTTGTGTAATAAGAGCTGGCACCCTAAAGATGGGGGCAGGAAGTATTGAGGTGCAACTTCCAGTCAGAGAGAGAGAGAGAGAGAGAGAGAGGGAGAGGGAGAGGGAGAGGGAGAGGCAGAGGGAGAGGGAGAGAAAGAGATGTTACTTACTGGTTTGCTTCCCCTGGCTTGCTCAGCTTTCTTTACTTTTTAAAAATTTATTCATTTCTTACACTTCATATTTTATACCCCCCCATCTACTCTCCAATTGTTCCACATCCCATACCTCCTCCCCAACCTCCTGGCTCCATGTGGATGTCCCCATCCCCCACTCCACCTGACCTCTAAACTCCTTGGAGCCTCCAGTCTCTTCACGGTTAAGTGCATGATCTCTGAATGAACACAGATCAGGTAGTCCTCTACTGTACTGTGTTCGGGGCCTCATATCAGCTGGTGTATGCTGCCTGTTTGGTGGTCTAATGTTTGAGAGATCTCGTGAGTCCAGATTAATTGAGACTGCTGGTCTTCCTACAGAGCAGTTCTCTCCTCAGCTTCTTTCAGCCTTCTCTAATTCAACTACAAGTGTCAGCTGCTTCTGTCCATTTGTTGGGTTCAAATGTCTGCATCTGACTCTTTCAGCTACTTGTTGTTTCAGAGGTCTGGCATGACAAGTTCCTTTTTGTGAGCTCTCCATAGCCTCACTAATAGTGTCAGGCCTTGGGACCTCTCCGTCAGCTAGATCCCACATTGGGCCTGTCCCTGGACCATCTTTTCCTCAGGCTCCTCTCAATTTCCATCCCTTTAATTCTTTCAGATAGGAACAATTATGGGTCAGAGTTGTGATTGTGGAATGGCCCCCCTCTCCCTCACTTGATGTCCTGTCTTCCTGCTGGAGGTGGATACCGTATGTTTCCTCTCCCTCCTGTCAGGCATGCTCAGGGATGGCACCACTCACAAGCAGACCTCCCCACTTGATCACTAATTGAGAAAATGCCTTACAGCTGGATCTCATGATGGCATTTCTCACCTGAAGCTCCTTTCTCTGTGATAACTCCAGCTTGTGTCAAGTTGACACACAAAACCAGCCAATACATCAGGGAAAAGAGAAGACACAGGGGAAGGGAAGTGGGCAGTCAGGATGGCTGAGAAGTGAAGGAAAGATAGCTAGCTGAGAGACTGCCCCAGCAAAAGCCAACATCTATAAACTATATAGAAGTAGTCATGAATAATTAAACTGCAAGCAGGAGCCATGAAAGCCTGGCAATACCTTATACATATTGTCCTTACATCACGGCATTGAGCTCTAGAAGACAAATTTGTAGAGTCACATATTTTGTGTTTCTTAGTGCCTTACACAGTTTAAGTTCAAAAGTGAGGAAGGGCTAGTGACATGTGCCAAATTGGCCAAGATGTAATTCTAGCCTCAGGTGGCAGAGGCAGTGTTTTCAGAGCAAGCTGGCTAATGAGACTAGCCGAAGTATATTTGGGTTTGACTGAGTGAACTTGTCTCATTGAATAAGATGCAGAATGAGTAGTGGGAAATTCTGGATGTCAACCTCAGGCCTCTATATGCTCAAACTCAGAAGAACGTAAGCATCGACTCATGTGTTAGCCTTACAGATGCAAATAAAATGCATATATGCATAACACCACTCCACTAACATGGCAAAAAAGAATATGGAAGGTTAGGAAATTGGTTATATAATGACTGTAACATAAAGGCAGAGAAATTCACTTTTCTGTTTGGGAATTCAAATTAATTTCCAAACGGAAAATGGTCTTTATTTATGAATGTTTAAAATGTGTCACTAAAGATACTAGATGAATTAATAAAGAGAATCCAAAATCATGCTGACAAGAATCTATTTTCCATGTATAAGATTACATAGTAAAACACACAGGGCTCTCAATTATAGGTACTATAATGCCTGCAGCAAAAAGAAATTGTTTGACCCTCCTGGCATACCAAAGACAGAGATTTATGATATCATACAACTGAAAGATAATTCAGTTTCTTTGTGCAAAATAGTTGTAATCAAATGAGGATTCAAAATAATATATCAAATTATAAAATTAATATGATAATTTTTAATAATCTTGAGATTTATATATTCTGGAGATACCAAAAATCTCTTAAAAACCCAAAGTAATGAAAAGTTTTATATTTCCCACATGAACCACCAGTCTGTCCAGTCAGCTCCCTGAACCTCAACATTTCATTTCTGCATCAATATGAATTCACTGCTGTTTCTTTTACCATCAAACTAATGAAAGAAGCCAGGAGTGGACACTAAAGTCTGTCCTATTTCATATATTACATGACTTTGGACCAAAGTCCTGACCACTTCTAAGAAGGGAAGAAAATCACAGATAAACCTAATTCTCAGTCATAACTTGCAGAAGAAATTTTGCAATGTAGGACAGTATTTACTGTAGACATAATTCAGGTACTCTTGGTTCTTCTTTAAATTTTCTTGTAAGAAAATATTGTGATGGTGTAAACATATTTCATTAACTCTTTTCTCTTTCTTCTTTCCTTCTTTCCTTCTTTCTTTCTTTCTTTCTTTCCTTCCTTCCTTCCTTCCTTCCTTCCTTCATTCCTCTCTCTCTCTCTCTCTCTCTCTCTCTCTCTCTCTCTCTCTCTCTCTCTTTCTTTTTTAAAAAGATGAACACCTGAATGTCCTGAGGGGAACAAAAAACTAATTTATTTTAGACAACCATCTAAAGTATTAGAAATTCTAAATTCTTTCATGCTGCCTTTGACTTTGCTGAACAACCTTGGAGTCATACATTTCAAATCTTACCTAGTTTCTTAACTCTGTTTTCACTCATTACTGTTCTATGTGACTAATGCTTTAAAAAATAAGCTATTAGGTATCTGAGCCTGAGTATATTATCTTGCATCGCTTCTCCAAGTGTATTTACTCTCACTACATGGAAAGCAAAATCATAGATTCAAAATTCAAAATTATGTAATGATAATTTTCTAAGTCCTATTAAAAATGTAATCTACAGTTGAGTGAAGAAACTGAATACCCGAAAGAGGTGAGAAACACCAGCAGTCTTGGGCCTGAAGCTGTAGAGTGCCTATGTACAGAAAACCAAGGGTCTTCTCGTCTTATTATTATATTTCAGCCTCTTCACTGAAAGGTCAATTTCACTGATTAAAAATAAGAGACAGTTGAACCCTCCTTTAGCCATTCATGCTAGTCCCTAATTAAGGAACAATTGATTATGCTACTTTTGCACGGTCAGGATACTGCAGCAGTTTAACTTTAGTCACTGGGCAGGCAGTGCCTCTAATACTTATTACGCTAGAGATGATGTTTTTGGTAAACAGGCGGGGTTTTTGTTTTCTGAGTTCCTTTTATTTATTTATTTTTTTATCTTTCCTTAAGGTATTCCTGTGTTGGATTAACAGAGTAGTTTTATGTTTCTTTATTGTGTGATTGTGGCCTATAGCCTGATTAACTAAGAATGGTTATCTGAGTTGTTATACATGTATGTTTGGAGAATTAAGATTCTTGTTACTCATATGACCCTTCCTGAGGAAGTCTTTGTCAAAACCAAGCACAGAAGTCCTTAACTATATTCAAGACAGGGAGAATCAATTCGTAGGAGCAGGTAGAAGGAGATTCCCTGGCATGCAGGTAGGGCACTCATAGGAAATAGGCATTAGCAGGAACATGTCAAAGGATTTGTACAAGACTCTTTGTGAGCACAAGGTCCTCAAAGGAGGAGTGAGAAAAAACCCAAGGAGCTGAATGGGTTTGCAGCCACATAGGAAGAACAACAATATCAATCAATAATTACCCCCAGAGCTCCCAGGGACTAAACCACCAACCAAAGAGTACACATGGAGGGATACATGGCTGCAGCTGCATATGTAGCAGAGGGTGGCCTTGTCAGACATCAATTGGAGGAGAGGCTCTGGGACCTGTGAAGACTCCATGCCCCAGAGAAGGGGAATACCATGACAGGGAAGTGAGAATGGGTAGGTTGGTTAGCAGGGGGAGGGGATAGGGAGGCTTGCGTGTGTGTCTGTGTGTGTGTGGGGGGGGGGGGGGAACCAGGGAAGGAGATAACATTTGAAATGTGAATAAAGAAAATACCTAATTAAAAAAATGTGTACATGGAACAGGCACTTGGTTTGGGTGACCATGCTTCTGAAAAATAATGGTGTTAGAAAATGTAGCTTGCTAGTGTATACTCTCTCTAGTTTCTTTTTGGAAGGACTCAGAGCTATGAGTTTTCCTCTCAGGAATGCTTTGTGTCCCATAAGTTTGGGTATGTTGTGGTTTCATTTTCATTGAACTCTAAAAAGTCTTTAATTTCTTTATTTCTTCATTGACCAAGGTATCTTTGAGGAGAGTGTTGTTCTTTTTCAACATGAATGTTGGCTTTGTATTATTTATGTTGTTATTGAAGATCAGCCTTAGTCCATGGTGATCTGATAGGATACAAGGAACAATTTCAGTATTTTTGTATAGGTTGAGGCCTGTTTTGTGACCTATTATATAGTCAATTTTGGAGAAGGTATATCCTTTTGTTTTAGGATAAAATGTTCTGTATATATATGTTAAATCCATTTGTTTAATAACTTCTGTTAGTTTCACTGTGTCTCTGTTTAGTTTCTGTTTCCAGGATCTGTCCATTGATGAAAGTGGAGTGTTGAAGTCTCCTACTATTAGTGTGTGAAGTGCAATGTGTGCTTTGAGCTTTACTACATTTTCTTTAATGAATGTGACTGCCCTTGCATTGGGAGCATAGATATTCAGAATTAAGAGTTCATCTTGGAAGATTTTACCTTTGATGAGTATGAAGTGCCCCCCCCCCCGTCTTTTTTGATAACTTTGTGTTGGAAGTCTATTTTACTAGATGTTATAATGGCTACTCCAGCTTGTTTCTTTAGACCATTTGCTTGGAAAATTGTTTTCCAGCCTTTCATTCTGAGGTAGTGTCTGTCTTTTTCCCTGAGATGGGTTTCCTGTAAGCAGTCAAATTTTGGGTCACGTTTGTATAGCCAGTCTGTAAGTCTATGTCTTTTTATTGGGGAATTGAGTCCATTGATATTAAGAGATATTAAGGAAAAGTAATTGTTGCTTCCTATTATTTTTCTTTTTAGAGTTGGCATTCTGTTCTTGTGGCTGTCTGCTGTCTTTTTTTTTTTTTTTTTTTTTTTTTTTTTGTTGAAGGATTAATTTCTTGCTTTTTCTAGGGCATAGTTTCCATCCTTGTATTGGTGTTTTCCCATTATTATCTTTTGAAGAGCTGGATTCCTGGAAAGATACTGTGTGAATTTGGTTTTGTCATGGAACACTTTGGTTTCTCCATCTATGGTAATTGAGAGTTTTGGTGGGTATAGTAGCCTGGGTGGGCATTTGTGTTCTCTTAGTGCATGTATGACATCTGTCCAGGATCTCCTAGATTTCATAGTCTCTGTTGAGAAGTCTGAAGTAATTCAGCATCCTTAATCATCAGGGAAATGCAAAGCAAAACAACTCTGAAATTCCACCTCACACCAGTTAGAATGGCTAAGATCAAAAAATCAGGTGACAAAAGATGATGGCAAGAATGTGGAAAAAGAGGAACACTCCTCCATTGTTGGTGGAATTATAAACTTGTGCAACCACTCTGGAAATTAGTCTGGCGGTTCCTCAGAAAATTGGACATAGTACTACTGGAGGATCCAACAATACCTCTCCAGGGCATATATCCAGAAGATGTTCCAATTGGTAATAGGAACACATGCTCCACTATGTTCATAGCAGACTTATTTATAATAGCCTGAAGTTGGAAATAATCCAGATGTCCCTCAACAGAGGAATGGATAAAGAAAATGTGGTACATTTACACAACGGAATACTACTGAGCTATTAAAAACAATGAATTTATGAAATTCCTAAGCAAATGTATGGATCTGAGTAAGGTAACCCAATCACAAAAGAACTCACATGATATGCACTCACTGATAATTGGATATTAGCTCAGAAACTTTGAATACCCAAGATACAATGTGCAAAACACATGAAACTCGAAGAAGAAGAAAGAAGAAGAAGAAGAAGAAGAAGAAGAAGAAGAAGAAGAAGAAGAAGAAGAAGAAGAAGAAGAAGAACAAAATGTGAACATGTCGCCCCTGCTTAGAATTGGGAACAAAACACCCATGGAAGGAGTTACAGAGACAAAGTTAGGAGCTGAGACAAAAGGATGTACCATCCAGAGATTGCCCCACCCAGAGGTCCATCCCATAATCAGCCACCAAATGCAGACACTTTTGCATACGCCAGCAAGATTTTGCTGAAAGGACCTTGATATAGCTATCTCTTGTGAGGCTATACCGTTGCCTGGCAAACACTGAAGTAGATGCTCACAGTCAGCTGTTGGATGGAACATAGGGCCCCCAATGGAGGAGCTAGAGAAAGTACCCAAGGAGCTGAAGGGGTCTGCAACCCAATAGGTGGAACAAGAATATGAACTAACCAGTACCCCCTGAGCTTGTGTCTCTAGCTGCATATGTATCAGAAGATGGCCTAGTCGGCCATCATTGGGAGAGAGGCCCCTGGTATTGCAAACTTTATATGCCCCAGTACAGGAGAAACACCAGGGCCAAGAAGTGGGAATGGGTGGGAAGGGAAGCATCAGGGGGAAGTGTATAGGGGACTTTTGGGATAGCATTTGAAATGTAAATGAAGTAAATACCTAATAAAAAATTGGAAAAACGAAAGGATTATTAGATATCCCCGGGGTGGGGGGGGGGAGAAAGAAAGAAAATGTAGCGTGATGATTTCTATGCGGGTCAGTGTCTGGTGCTTACATCAACCATTTTCAAAACATCATAGATGCTAAGAAGTCTAAGGCCATCTTTTCCCTTCTTTTCACTTAATGAAAATCAATTTTTATTACCTTGTCCAGATTGAGTGCTAAGAACATGTATGTGGAATCTCTTGTTCTTCTCTCTTGAATTAACTATAAATCAAGTTTTTCTGCTCATATTTGTCTCTCTAAATACATGACCTTTTTTTTTGTCTCTGGAGCTGGGTATATAGAGCAGTTGTTTGAGTGGTTGAGTATTCAGGAATCCATGAACCCTCCCTATCCTCAGCAGTTTATAATACCCACAAAAGGATAAAATCCAAATTATACAAAGTCCTAAATTTTGTATCAATTGTTATGTGAACTTCAAATCAGAGAGTTTAATGTGTCAAATATGTTAATGTAAATATTTAATACTTTTTTTCTCTTCTTTTTTTTAATTAGTTATTTTACTCATTTACATTACCAATGCTATCCCAAAAGTCCCCCATACACTCCCCCTCAACCCCTACCCACCCACTCTCACTTTTTGGCCATGATGTTCCCCTGTACTGGGGCATATAAAGTTTGCAAGTCCAACGGGCCTCTCTTTCCATTGATGGACGACTAGGCCATCTTTTGATACATATGCAGCTAGAGACAAGAGCTCCAGGGTATTGGTTAGTTCATAATGTTGTTCCACCTATAGGGTTGCAGATCCCTTTAGCTCCTTTGGTATTTTCTCTAGCTCCTCCATTGGGGGCCCTGTGATCCATCCAATAGCTGACTGTGAGCATCCACTTATGTGTTTGCTAGGCCTCCGCATAGTCTCACTAGAGACAGCTATATCAGGGTCCTATCAGCACAATCTTGCTAGTGTGTGCAATGGTGTCAGCGTTTGGAGGCTGATTATGGGGTGGATCCCTGGATATGGTAGTCTCTAGATGGTCCATACTTTTGTCTCAGCTCCAAACTTTGACTCCTTCCATGGGTGTTTTTCTCCCAATTTTAAGAAGGGGCAAAGTGTCCACTCTTTGGTCTTCGTTCTTCTTGAGTTTCATGTGTTTTGCAAATTGTAACTTATATCTTGAGTATTCTAAGTTTCTGGGCTAATATCCACTTATCAGTGAGTACATATCATTTGAGTTCTTTTGTGATTGGGTTACCTCACTCAGGATAATGCCCATCAGGTCCAACCATTTGCCAAGGAATTTCAAAAATTCTTTCTTTTTAATAGCTGAGTAGTACTCCATTGTGTAAATGTACCACATTTTTTGTATCCGTTCCTCTGTTGAGGGGCATATGGGTTGTTTCCAGCTTCTGACTATTATAAATAAAGCTGCTATGAACATAGTGGAGCGTGTTCCTTTCTTACTAGTTGGAACATCTTCTAGATATATGCCCAGGAGAGGTATTGCAGGATCCTCCAGTAGTACCCTGTCCAATTTTCTGAGAAACTGCCAGACTGATTTCCAGAGTGGTTGTACAAGCTTGAAATCCCACCAACAATGGAGGAGTGTTCCTCTTTCTCCACATTCTCACCAGCATCTTTTGTCACCTGAATGTTTGATCTTAGCCATTCTGACTGGTGTGAGATTGAATCTCAGGGTTGTTTTGATTTGCTTTTCCCTGATGATTAAGGATGCTGAACATTTTTTCAGGTGTTTCTCAGCCATTCCTCAGGTGAGAATTCTTTGTTTAGCTCTGAGCCCCATTTTTTAGTGGGGTTATTTGATTTTCTGGAGTCCACCTTCTTGAGTTCTTTATATATATTGGATATTAGTCCTCTATCTGATTTAGGATAGGTAAAGATCCTTTCCCAATCTGTTGGTGTCCTTTTTGTCTTATTGACTGTGTCTTTTGCCTTACAAAGCTTTGCAGTTTCATGAGGTCCCATTTGTCAATTTTCGATCTTACAGCACAAGCGATTGCTGTTCTATTCAGGAATTTCCCCCTGTGCCAATATTTTCGAGGCTTTTCCCCACTTTCTCCTCTATAAGTTTCAGTATCTCTGGTTTTATGTGAAGATATTTTCTGTCAATTACTAATTTCTTCAAAGCTAAGTATAGAACCATGCTATTTACTCTGAAGCCCACACTAGTCCCATCAATATTAAATTTCATAGCTATGAACAGAGAGCAACCAATTATACAAATGTATTATACATTGTTTATTTTCTTAATTCTTGAAGAAAATCATATTGTTAATGTGATATTCTAAAATTCTAAATATAGTATTGTAATTATAAAGAATATATTCTAATTATATATCTAATATATTTTCCTTATATTCTGAATATTTTTATCAGTTGTTCTTATATAACATCTCTTATGCTATTATGTCTTCATAAGTTTATGTTATGGTTGATAGCTTTTTACTAATACTTTTTTCTAATTTGATGACACTTCACTCTTTGCCCATTGATCTGTCCCTCCACTTCTCTGCCTACCAATCCTGGAGTCAGACTTCTGCAGCTGCTTTCTGTGAACATCTAGGCCAGCTTTAGTCTGGCAGACAGTTGAGCCTGGACCACAGATAAAAATACAGCTCTTCTTTTTCTGCTTCTCTCTGGAGTTATAGCACTTCCATAAACTTCATCTACAGATAAGGTACACCTATTCACACCGTGAAATAATCTCTTATCACATGATTTTAGTCTCCCCTTTTTTGTCTATCCAGCCCCAGAGGGGAAGACTCTAGCTCTCTTCAACTTAGCAATTCGCTCACAACTTTCTCAATATTTCCAACACCCAATAGCTCATTTTTTTCTTTGTCAATTTTTAAAAATTTTGTTTATAAGTACTGACTGGTAATTAAATATACCCATCTGTATAAAATTTGATACATCATTATTATATATTTTTAAAAAATTCCTAGAAGTTAATTTTTGATCAAAGATCATGCTTTAGATTAAATATCATCAATTACTTAGAAATTTTATAGCCAGTAGTAACTAGAAGAAAATAATTTAATACCATTAACATACTTTCACTCAAATCAATGATAACAACATATTTGTTTAATGACAGGAAGATAGTGCTGCATTTTTTAAAAAATCTGTAATGTTTTGATTATTTTAGAAATTGGAAGCTGCTTGTGATTTCTAATTTAAGTTGTGCATGTGTTGGCGTGTATATGTTTCTATGTCAGTGTATGTATCTATACCCATGTGTTTTTATATGCCAAGGTATGTGTAGGTGATTTATAAGACAGGAGACATCAGATTTCTTCAAAGTAGAATTACAAGTGTTTCTGAGAGGTATGGTTTTGGTGTTGGGGTGCAATCTCTGCTCTTCTTGTACATGCTCTCAACTTCTGAGCCCTGATGTGTTACTATTATATAGTTAGGATATTATGTAATTCTCAATGTTTATATCAGCTCTGTAAGAAAGATGTCTTTGTTCAAGTCTGAGGTTAGCTATGCTCCATAAGCCTAACCATCTAGGTTCAGTTGGCAACCCTTGGTGGGGACAAAGTGTCTTCACAATTTTCCTCACATCCTCTTTTTAATAACGAACCTTGTTTAAATAGAAAATCTAAAGAAATGTATACATTTAACAAAGCAATACAAAATAAACCATTTGAATGGCTATTATAATAGATAAATTGACTTTCAAAACAACTTAAAACAGTATTTTTCATCTACAAGTAATATATGTTTATTTTAAACTGTAAACTATATAGTCTGATGTTCAGTTCATTAAATTTCTCTTCTCAGTAATAAAATTTTAATGCTGGCATGTGAATTCATGTCTTTTTATTACATAAAAATCCTTGAGAAAATATATGAATATATTTATATTAAGCATGTATGTTATACATAATTATAATTGACATCATTATTCTCTCATACCTTTATGTATTCTAGCATATATATTTGCTTAAGACTTGAGAGTATGTGCCAAGATGGTCTTCTCATTCTTTACAAGTATTTTTTATTTACATTTTTAGGGTTTTTTGGAGAAGTCATTCAAAAAATCCTCTATTTACATTATTTCTATATCTCCTTTCCCAAAAAGAACTCCTCCTGTGTCTCACCCCAAAACTTGCATAGTGATAACACCAGTTGACATACAAGTGTAGACAGGAAATGTCACAGGACCCTGCCCATAGATGAAGAGCTACAAGCAAAAAAGGAGAATTTCTTTTTCCACAGGACAAGGTTGTCCAATTTAACATATATATTTTTTCGTTTACTGCCATCAGCCCCTAAAGCCAGGCTAGAAAGCATTGCTAATTTTTTTCTTCTGCCTTTTCCCAGAATGGCGTGGAGGAGGTTCTGGAAGGTTGTCTATAAGACTTCCTGAGGACATTACTGTCTGGCTTTGTAATGAGAATTTTAGTGCTTTGTGACAAGAATGCATATTTTAACATGGAAACAACAACAAGAAAAAATGTCATTGAGTCAGCTTCCATTTCTTCATGTGATTGAGAATGTAATCAACATTGTGGGCCATGTGTGAAAATCTTATAGGTTGATATTTTCACCTTTGATTCATATACTTTGGAATATTGGTAAATGTTATGATTCATAAAAAACTGTGCTTAAAGGAATACATATTCGGCACTTAATATCAGATATTGTAGCTATACACTCAAAATTTTGTATCAACCAACAATGGTTTAACAATAGTCATCATAACAGATTTGCATCCCTGACATTAACTCCCAGTTTATTTTTTGTATGATACCTATATTCTTTGATCTTTTACAGTTTCATTTCTAAACAAGAAACTAGAATCTTTATGCATTTTCTTTAGTTCTGGAATTCCATCTGCTTCTATTCAGATGAAGTTTAAAAAGAAAGGCCAGAAAATGAAAGTATCATAACAGAGAGACACAGAGCTTATTTAAGCCTGAATTGTAATAAAAATATTTTTAACTAAATAAAAAATCACTGTTGGAATAGCTTGCTAAAATATACTAGTAGTCAGAAGCTTGCATCTGTTGGTGGAGTCTTCCACCTGGGAGTTTTAGCTGGCTGTGGAACAACTTTGTCTGAGGAAATATCCTGGCTCTTTATGCAAGTAAAACTGTGCTTTTACAAAAATATTGTCCATAATCTGATCTCTGAGATATCCCTTGCAAGTTAAACAGAAGGACAATCAATTGTTTAATTCACTGAAGCAAGAAATAAATATTACAGGATTTTCTCTGTGTCCATATGGTCTTCTTCACAAGTACTTGAAATCTGTGTCACTTTGTGAAAACAGACTGGGAGAATAAATAAATAAGAAAATAGGCTCACCTGTCTTATAACATGGCTTCATTTACAGAACCAGCTGATGATCCACATTTACTTCTGACACTATAGCTTTCTGGTCTTTGTAATACAAGGTCTTTCAAAGTTACTATTAAAGTATGCTTATGTATTTGAAGACAGCATGGAACCAAAAAAAAGCATAGAAAATAGAAACAGAGCAAAGTTTCAGCCCTACAAAGTAATTATGTTTATATCTTCAAACGACTATGTTTGTACCTTATATCATAAATAAGAGTAGTGATATGGTAAATTGATATGTATTGGCAGAATTTTACTATGAATGAACTTCAGTTGTAATTTCTTAGTGAAAATTATTAGTTGACTCTGGAAAGAGGCCATATATGTGTTTTCAAAGTGCCTACTCGGTGGAGCACTTAAGCCTCTATTTTTAGGTCTTATGATAGTTTCATAAGGATTCTAGACTTGTATTTCATTCAAATCATTATCATAATCACAACAAAATTGCCTACCCAAACTTTATGCTAATATATACTACACACAGCAGTTTACAAGTACAGATTTTTTCTTTTATTAAAAATAGATTTTTCATACAATATATCCTGATTACAGTTTCTCCTCCCTCTGTTCCTTGAATTCCCCACCAATTCCCCTTGCACCCAGCTTAACTCTTTTTCTGTTTCTCATTACAATCAGACATATAAGGGATAATAATAAAATAAGATAAACCGAATAGAAACACATTTAAATAGGTCAAAACAAGCAAGCAGAAGGAAAAGAACTCAGGAAAGGGCATGAGAAACAGATATAGCTATAGAGACCTACTCATTCACACATGCAAGACTCCCACCAAAAACACAAAACTGGAAGGCATGACACATATACAATGACCCTATAAGATTAAAAAAAAAAAGAGTGAGTTTGGAGGGAAAATTTTTAAAAGAAAAATAAAAAATTTTGACATGACCTTATGAAACAGAGTACAACCAAACTGGCTATCGAGGTTGCTTTTTTTTTTTTTTCCATCTGCTGCTGGGCATATAGCCTACCCTTAAGAATAGTGTGTTTTCCCAACGAGATTCCCTTGGAGAAAACTAACTTATCATTTGGAAGAAGTTATCAGTTGGAGATAGCCTCTGGGCTAGGAATTGGGTAATCTATCCATTTCTCCTTTCATCTCTAGGACCCCATTTTGTACAGACTTGTGAAAACCCTGTGCATGCTGCTGCATGCAGCCTGTACTATTTCATGTGCACTGGTTCTACTGTGTTTGGAAGGTTTTGCTTCCTTGGTGTCTTCTATCACCTCTGCCATTATAATGTTTACATCTCCTCATTTTAAAGATTCCTTGAGCCCAGATGGAAGGGACTGGATGGAGACATCCTGTTTGGAGCTCACTGTTCAAAGATGATACTCTGTGAAATGTATAACTGTGGGTCTCTATAATTATGTCCATCTGCTGCAAGAGGAAGCTTCTTTGATAATGACTGAGCAAGGCATTGGTCTATCGGTATAGCAAAAAAAAATCATTCGGAGTCATTTTATTGCTATGTTCCTTTAATAGAACAGTAGCGTTTGGTTATCTTCAAGGTCCCTGGACTACCTAGTCTTAGTTTCTTGTTACCAAAGCAGCTTCAGGTGTGCATTGTCAAGTAGATCTTAAGCCCAGTTAGGCATCTGTTGGTTACTCCCACAAGATCTGTACCACCATTACACTAGCATATCTTGCAGCAGGACTCTATTATAGAGCAGTGGTCTATAATAGTGTTATAGACGAATAACTATATTAATATAATAGTGATGTATATTGAAGGTCTATAATAGTTTGTAGTTGAGTTAGTGTTTACTTCTCTCTTTTGGTAGCATGTAGAACACCTTCCAGTACCAAGAAGTCAACAGGAGTGAAATTTCTCTATTGGCTTCTTTTTACTTCTTGATGTTCAGTATATTATGTAGGTGTTATCTTCAGCAACAGGAACATGTCATCTGTTTCTGGAGACCAACTTATATATTTGGCAACAGTTGGGTTGTTGTAGGTTTCTATGGGACCCCTTTGGTAAATAACTCAATTAAATGTAACCCATTTCTGGAATTGGAAGCTTCATTTGGTGACAAGAGTTGTCTAATGGGTCTGTTGTATCCACCATTATTTGGTCATTCATTTAGACTACCTTCATATATGTATATATTTTAGAATCAATCCTTGTACAATATTATGCTTCTACACTGTATATGGTCCTCTGGCTTTCACTCTTTCTTCTGTCATCATCATTTTCCCCTTCCTGCTTGATTCTACTGTTCTTGTCTTGCCTGTTACCCATCAATAATTATCCATTCTATTTCCCTTCCCTGTGAAGATTTATTTGTTCTAGTCCTCTACTCTATATTTGTCATCTGTGATTCTGTGAACTGTAGCTTGCTCATCATTGACTCAACAGCTCATATCAACATATACACTTAAATGTATGTAAATAACATATGTACCTTTCTCTGTCTGTGTTACCTCACTAAGGTTGATTTTTTTTCCTAGCATCATCCATTCACATTCATCATCCAGGTTGTTACCAATTTCTGGCTATTATTAATAAAGCAGAAATGAGCATGGTTGTGCAAGTAAATCTTTCAAATACATACCCATAAGCAGTAGATTTTGATTTTGAAGATCTATTTCTGGCTTTCTGAGGAACCTCATCCCTATTTCATTAATGGCTGTACAAGTTTATATTCCCACTAGCAATGAATGAGTGGTTCCCTTAATCCACATCCTTGCCAGCATGAACTGTCATTTGCTTTATTGCTCTTACCAATTCTGATGGATGAAGTTTCTAGTTTTGATTTTCATTTCCCTAATAGCTAAGGATGTTGAACATTTTTTTTAAATGTCTCAGTTGTTTGAGTTTTCTCTTTTGATAATTCTTTGCTGAGATCTGTAATCCACTTTTTAATTGTATTATTTGTTTTCTTACTATCTGGAGATATTTATTTAGAGATTTATTGCTTGTTAATTGTGTTTGTGTGTGTGTGTGTGTGTGTGTGTGTGTGTGTGTGCATGCATGCATGCAAGATCATAAGTGTAGCACCCACAATAGCTATAAGAGGACATCAGATTTCTTTGATTTAGAATTACAGATGATTATGAGCTAGCATATGTGTGCTGGGAACCAAACTCTAATCATCTGTAAGAAAAACAAACACTCTTTTTTCCCCCCTCTTTGAATCTATTGTTATTGTTATTATTATTGTTGTTTTTGTTGTTGTTACCACCACTACTACTATTCCTACTACTATTATTACTACCACTACTATTATTGTCTCAAACATTGCATGCTGATCACAGTTCCCCTCCCTCCACTTCTTCTAGTTCCCCTCCCCCACATCTTACTTCTCCTTGGTTTCTCTTCAGCAAAGAGCAGGTCTCCCAGGGATACCAACCGAACATGACATAACAAATTACAATAAGACTAGGAACCGCCCTCATATCAAGTCAGAACAAGGCAACCCAATAGGAGAAAAAGGGACCTAAAGGCAGGTAAAAGAGCTAGAGTTATCCCTTCTTCCTACTTTGTGAGTTCCACAAGAACACCAAGCTATACAAATATAACATGTTCTCAAGACCTTGCTTAGGCCCATCTAGGCTCTCGGATTGTTACTTCAGCCTCTGTTTCCCTCTATGACCACTTCTTCTTTGATTATGTGGCTCCTGTTCTTATGGTGTCCTCGACCCCTCTATCTCTTAAAATCCTTTTGCTCCCTGTTGTGCAGAATTCCCCCATCTTTGCTTAGTGTTTGTCTGTGGGTCTCTGCATCTGTTCCTACCAGTTGCTGGATGAAGTGTCTCTGATGATGAATGTGTTGTTTATGTATTGTGTATATTAGTATTCTAATAAGACTAGTTGGTAAAACTTTTGCCCCATTCCTAGGGTGCAAATTTGTCCAAAGGATGGTGTTCTTTCCTGAGGAGAAACTTTTCTATTTCATGAGGCTCTATTTATTAATTGTTGATCTTAGTACCTTATTAATGGTGTTTTGTTCACAGTCTTTTGCCACTGAGTTCAAGATTTTCTCTACTTTCTCTTCTACCAGATTAGGTGTATCTTGTCTTATGTTGAATGTTTTGATCTATTTGCAGTTGAGTCTTGTGCAGGAAAATAAGTATAGACCTATATATACTCTTCCAATTGGGTGAGGTCTGGGATAAAGGGAAGAGCTAGGGTAAAGAAGGTAGGATATGAAAGTCTGTGATGGACAGAGCTGGTAACCCCTGTGGCTAAATTAGGAAAAAGCTGAAAGAAGTTGAGAAGGAAGGTGATTCTATAGGAAGACCAGCAGTCTCAACTAACCTGGATTGAGCTACAAACCAGGCAGCATATACCAGCTGATATGAGGCCACCAACACATATGCAGCAGAGGACTGCTGGGTTTGAACTCAGTCAGAGAAGATACACCTAACCCTAGAGAGACTTGGGGCCCCTTGGGGACGTTGGTGGTATTGGGGATGGGGACATTCTCTTGGAGATGGTGGGAGGAGGTATGAGATATGGAACAGTTAGAGGGTGGAGTGGAAGGGGGATAAAATCTGGAATGTAAAAAAAATTAAAAATTAAAAAAAAGGAAGGTGAGAATCCTTTGCTTCCATGTCCAGAGGTTTCTACTGTTTGTGGAAAAAAATTAAAAATAATTAAATAAAATTTTGAGTGATCTTCAGGAGATGAGGTAGAAAAGAGGGGAGGCCACAACAAGGGGCTTGCTAAAGAGCTGGTGATCAAACAGTGGAGTTGTATGTGAAGAAGAGGAAGGAAAGGTGAGCATCTGGAATTAGCCTATTTGCGTCTCTGCCCAGCATCATGGCTTGATATTTCTCATGGATGCCTGCTAGAGTTGGGGACTGAGGGGAAAAAGGTTAAATATAACTTTTTATTTATTTTATTTTATGTGCATGAGTATTTTGCCTAAATGCATATTGTGGTGATTTAAATATGCTTGACCTATGAAAAGTGGCACTATTAAGAGTGCCACACGCCTTGTTGGAGTAGGTGTCACTTTGTTGGAAGAAGTATGTAATTGTGAAAGTGGGTTTTGGGGTCCTACGCTCAAGATTTGCCCAGAGTGTAACTGATCTTTTGTGGTTTTTTTTTTTTGTTTGTTTGTTTTGTTTTGTTTTGTTTTTTTTGGCTGCCAGTAGAAAATATTTTTCTCCTGGGTGCCTTTTGTTCAAGATGTAGAACTCTTGGCTCCATCAACACTTAGTCTACCTGCAGAATGCCATCCTTCCCACCATGATGATAATATACTGAACCTCTGAAACTGTAAATCATCACCAATTAAATGTCTAAATGTCCTTAATAAGAATTGGCTTGGTCATAGTGTCTCTTCACAGCAATGAAACCCTAAATAACACACACACACACACACACATGTATGGATCACATGCATGGCTAGTGGTATGGATCACCTGGAATTAGAGCTACAGACAGCTGTGAGCTGCCATGTAGGTGCTGGGAATTGAACTTAGGGCATCTAGAAGAGCATCTGGTGCT
Source organism: Mus musculus (assembly GCF_000001635.26). NCBI lineage: Eukaryota > Metazoa > Chordata > Mammalia > Rodentia > Muridae > Mus > Mus musculus. Next base: position 79,803,901 of record NC_000072.6, on the reverse strand, counting down.
CCTAGTCACTGAGCCATTTCTGCAACCCCCAAGGAGGGGATGTTAGCAACCATTATAATTATACCTACAAATCAACCTATGTCTGTAATTCTATATTTTTAGGCTGAAAATTCATATACTCAACTATTTCAAAAGTATAATAATGTCTCAAGGACTAAAATGCCTAGTAACCAGGGCATCTAAGCTGAGCCTTTTCCATATACATTATAAGATTGTTTTGTATTAGTGATGAGGTTTTAAAAGGAATTCATTTTTTTCTGTACCACTATTTACATAAGAAATTATGGAATGTGATAGAGGGTGGTCTATTCATGAATCCAATTAGTGCAAATTCTGCCAAATTATCTAATTTAAGGAGACTGAAGAAGCATCTGAATCTTGAAAGTAATATTGTCTCCAGGTTATTCATGGATTCTATTAAAAAGGATTTCCATGGAAATAGTCAACAATTGATAATCTCTAAAATTAATAAACAGGGTAAATTCTTAACAACAGTGAGAAAATTAGAAAGTAAGTAAAGGATGAACCTTATGACAAAGTGAATACTCTAGAATGGAGAAGTCCGAGGTTGTTCCATGAATTTCCTGGGACTTACACGCCTTTAGAAGATAAAATTGTTTTTCACAGTTTCATAGTTTATTGAAAGGCCTTAACATATATCCAGATGAGACATCATGTTTCTGATCTTTATTCTAGCTGTAAAGGAAATGCAAAATATACAGATAAAGATAGTAAAATATAGATATAAAGTTATTTACATGATACATTCCTGGGAGAAAAACAACAGAAGGAAATTAACAATACAAGGCTGAGTTGAAGTAAACAGGTATATAGCTAGACAGAGGAATAATCTATTATGAAAATCTCAGAAGCAGCACTTTCCACAGGACACTCCCACTAAATTTCTTCTCTAGATCTACTGCAATCAATCTCATATTGATAGATTAGGCTGAAGAGTTCCCTTGGCTGAGTTATAAAATTTTTAATAATCTTTCTAAAAGGTGCATTCCAGTATATTGCCCTAAATCATATCTCAATTTTACTCAGTTCACAATGTTAATTGTGTCTTCTGTAAGGCTGAAGTGCTTTGGAGAGATTGTAGTGCCATTTCAAGCATAGAACCTGTCATCAGAGAATTTTGTAGGAGGGCAAAAATCTGCCCAAATCTTTTGTCCTAGCTAGTTCAGGGGACACAAGAACAATAGTATGGCAAAGACATTGAAATCTGTTCAGAAAGAAGTCACATTTAGCAGAAGAGATTTGGATGGGATATGGTAGTGGAAAGGGCTGTGGGAAATAAAATTTGCTGTAGTGAGCAGTTTGATCAAAAAATAAGCCAACCCATGGAACCCTAGATGATATACATCAATGAACGTTTTGCTGGAGACAGCAAATTCTTATGAATGTATAAAAATATAATGTGGAGTAAGTATAGGGGACGCCATCTGATGAATACATTTTGAGTGAAAAGATGTGTACCTATCTGGTTTTGAAGATTCAAGAAACTTTTCTGTTAATTTCATCACCCCTTTGAAAAGAGTACAATTTGTTTTCTTGTTGAACATATAAAGAAAATTTGGACCTTAGCCTAATGGGAGCTAGAACTGATGCAATAATGCAAACACCATACATAATATGCCAATATTTCAAAATATTAATATTAAAGAATGAGTACACTCAGTAAGTTGTAGTAAAAAACACTGCCATCTTTTTTACCCTCTCAAAAGCACATCCATTCATATACCTGACTGCTGTTTTAAGAACGGAGGGAATGACTGATAATCATACAGACAAGAAGCCATGTGTCAGAATATAGGGTAATGATCGATGAAGAAAACAAAACAAAACAAAACAAAACAAGC